>NW_010395043.1:68489-76541 GCF_000710305.1 Buceros rhinoceros silvestris
AGAGAGTTTTCTTTTGTTCCTACATTGCGATGAATATTTACATCAAGTATTTATGGCATTGTGCTTGTTCTTGTGACACTGCGTACATGGGAGGCCAGACAGTCTACCTACAGCTTTTACCTGCCTGGTATTACAAAGGGCTTTTAAAATTCCTTTTAAATAATTGTTGTAGAATTTAACTACTTGTGCCATGCTGATAAAATCATTGCTTGTTTCGTCAGGTACCCTCTGATACTGTTCTATGGGATACTTTATATGTAAACTTCCATCCCTTGTCATTTAGGATATGGAAAACCAAGCAAAAACAGCCATGTGCAAATTTGGTGGTGGTTAATGCAGATTCCGATCAGGTCTACAATCGTTTTTCCCTTGTGGGAAGGGGTTGTTTTTAGTAAGCAGTATTTTAGAAATTGAGTGCTGCAGTTCACAGCATGAGCTTTTTAGCTGCTAGGTGCACAATTAAAATTTTTTTGAGGAAGAGTAAGATAACACATGGAGATAAAGAATTAACTCTAGAAGGAAGCTCTGATGTTAAATCCTGGATGTATCATGCCACACACTGGTGAATTAGACACCAATAAAAGGTATGTGCCCCCTTAGGAAAATTAACTGGCTGATAGAGCGCAGGGCTGTAATTAAGACATCTGAAGTCCAAGCCCTCACCTGTTGCTGAGGCGGGCAGTATGAAAATTCTGTTGGTATGAACAGTGACTTTACTCTTCATGTCACTCCTCACACCACGGGGACTCCTAGCTAGTAGGCGCACAGGCAATACTAACAATAGAATAGTAAGGCTTTATTAAACTCAGGGAAGTTAAGCTATTCATGAGTTCCTAATTCAGTAAACTACTGAGCACACACCTAGACATCTTACTTTTTTGGACCTTCTAATCATCAGAAAGTGTTTCAAGACACTCCGAAGATCCTTTACCTGTTCTGCGTAGCCCATACCTACTCCTATTTCTCGTAAGTCCCTTCTCTTTGGCAAAAAAACAAACCAAAAACCCAACCCCAAAGCCCATCCCCTAAAATTGCAGACCCCTGTTGATTGAGACCACAGTTGTGATCTTTCAGCTCACAGCTGATAGCTACATAAAAAAAGAAATCAGAAATCTTCTGTAAAAGCTCTTCTTGCACCATTGCGAGCCGTTAATCATGTGACATTTAATCTAAACCAAAGGCAAACTGTTAGCTATGAATATTTTTCCTAGCTAGTGCTCTAAATGTAATAATGGTTTTCAGAATGTGTGGGTCTGGCTGACTTCAAGCGGTTTTGCTCCTTCCTTGACTCCAGCTGCAAACTACTAAACACATACTTTTTTAGGTCATTATGGCCTAATGTCTGTGGCATTACATTATTTCAGTGACATATCTTTGAACATACCGTAATTCCAAAAACTGCAGGTCATCTTTTAGGCTAACTGGAGAGCAGGGTTTTATATTAACTCCATCCTTTGTCTCCATCTCTCTTTTTAAAAAAGGAAAAAAAAAAATTGCACTGAAACTTCCTTTCCATTATTCCCTTCTTGGTAATGAGTCTTGTAAACTTGCCCTATTAGGAAAAATCATTTCTAGTGGCCAAAAGTGCACCACCACAGAAAACATCCTCCATTCTGATACATCCTGGCACAGAACCAGGCGCAGAGGATAGCTAAAGCACAACATTCATAAGCAGAGTTTCTTGGACAAGGAAACCATGCCAAAGACGACTTCTACTCCTCCCCTTAAAAAACAAACAAAAAACCCACACACGCACCCGGGCCAATAAAAGATGACAGCTGTCTTCAGGATGATACTTTTTATGGTCCTCTTCAGAAGGAATCAAGAAACTAATTTAAATGTCACTTAATTTGCTTAGGTTAACCTGCGGTCCTATGAGTTAGATACATATTTACATACTCTAATTAGCTATTAAAAAATTAATTTGGGTGGTTTCTATTAAAGAATAGAACACTCAGAAGACCAAAACTTCTATAAATCAGGTACAGAACCTGTCACTACAGTGACAGAACTCCATGAATTGTCAGGCCCATCATTTCAGCTCTAAGTGATAAATTCTGTAAGAGCGCACAACTCAAACACAATTTCAGCCACAATCTATGAGTTAAGGTATGTCAGTTGCTCCATTTGGTCATTTTTATCCCAGTAAACAAGCAAGAATTCAGATATTTTGTCAATGTAAGTGGCATGAGGTACCACCTCCTATGAGCCGTGTTGTCCATGAGCAGAATAACACTGGTATTTGCATGAACACAGACCTTTTCCTTTGTGGCATAGCCCTGGCAGCAGCATAATCTGATCTATGCAGGTGCCGTGCATTGAAGGAGTCCCTCTCATTATGTGTTCTTCCTTGCTGCAGTGAAGAGCAGCAGAACACATGTGATTGTTTGCAACAGAAAACAAGCAGACATACACGAACATTTGTGTTGCTCTATCAGTTTTTCATACCTCCTGGTTTTCACACAGCCATAGTCAGACTCTCCTGCAGGCACAACTGCAGCTTCCTAACTTTAGTAAGGGGAAGGACATCTGTGCTTTGGGGTTTCTCAAGCATCCAGTGGGGAGAGTGAACTGAGCTAAGAAGCCACCACAAGGGGAGACCCCAATCTGGACAAAACTGGAAGGTAAAAAAGTTCCAGGTTTTATTCCCCACCATCCCTCTTCCATGTCTCCATGCACATAGACGCATCTGAAAGGAAATGGTGAAGAAGTACAGCTGTAAAGTTTTTCATATGTTACTCTAAAACAGAAATTTCAGTGTTGCCATGAAAGCTCAAACTCACACACGAACCTCAGGGCACAAGAGAGCCGTGCCTGAAGGAGAAACCAAGGACAAGGTCTCAGAGGTAGATGACACCCTCAGGCAGCCCTCCTGCATGAAGCGGAAGATGCACATCAAACTATTATCTTTACACAACACTTTGGAAAACTAAACTGTTTTTTAAAGATGCTTCCATGTTCAAAAAAACCTTCTGTCTCTGCCCAACAATTTCTCACCCCTCTTCCCAACAGCCTGGCTGCTCTGGCACGGGAAAAGCCTAGCGAGAGTGCTCATTTCCCAACAGGCCCTTGCTGCAGCCTGAAGAGCTTTAGCTAAGCATGCGCAGTTTGTATGTGTATCCAAACCAAACCGAAACATCTTAAGATTCTTCCTTCACTAACTCCAAACACATTTGATATGCTTAAACACGCATTGTAGTCTGTCAGAAACCAAATGGCTATTTGCTGCTCCAAATAATCATGCAGCAAAATGGAGCTGATTAACAGGAATATCACTCACCAAAGCAATCAAACTTTCATATACATGTTTAAGAGCCTGACCTACAGCCCCTGAAGTCTGTGGGACTATTTTCAGTCACTTTGACAAACCTTGGATCTAGCTTTAAGTGTATTTTTCCCTTGGATACATTCACTCATCGAAGACTGTGCTCAGTACTGATTTTTTCACACTGTAGCTAAAAGAATAAATATACTTAAAGCTTCTTGCAAGGCCGGATATCGCTAGATAAATTGAATACAGAGGCTTGTTTTCCTTGCATTTGGTTTTGATGTTCTGTTCACTGAGCCTATGACTGCAAAGGTTATAGATGATGCAATTTATTTTCCTTCTGCTTTTTACCAGTAGAATACTGCTCCTCTTCCTAGATTAAACACAGGCTTTATTGCACATTTATCTCAAAACATGCTTCTTTGAAAGATCTGAAATCTAACAGCATGTTTCACATTTGCTAGTAGTCTCTCATTTTTATCCTGGGTTTTTAAGGACTCTCCCTCCAAACCAGTTTCGCCCTCCTGATGTCAACAGTAGGTTTGCCCAGATTATAACACACAGAAATACAACTCAGTCTTTGGAGGCATCCTGTTCCAGCAGGCATTGATACCACCACCATTCCTCTACAAATACGAATTTAAGGACATGGCGACTATGTAAGATAATAAACTGCCTTTTCATTGACTTTCGATTTTACTTTATTCCAATTCAAACTGAAGTTACGTACACTGATATTTTCCCGTTTATTCTATAACTGCCTCTAAGCATAACTCTGCTCATTTTCTACTGAGTATGAAAAGTGTAGAATTCACTGCAGAACGCCGATCACTATTACATGCTACGCTTGATGACCAGCATTATCATTACCGTACAATCGTATTTCTCCGTAAGTACACTGGACTCCATGCAGCCGCACTCAATCCACATATCTTTGTATTGCACAGTGCGTTTTGTTCCTTTGTTTTCTATAAATACAGAACCGAAATCAAGCTCACACCAAGAATAACTGTGTAGCTAACAGTTTGCATACAGGTTTTGTGAACCAGACATTTTCCTTTCTACATTCACCAAATAGCTGCTTGTTTTAAAGAAAAAGCTATTATTCCTCATTTTATTTTTCCTGGGAAACTGGGATCTAGCCAGTAACAGGTAGGTTTATATAACTTTTTCAGTAAAAGGTAGGCAGAGTCTGCATTAGGAAATCTTATTTTCACTGCTTTTCAGCTCAAAAGGAAGATTTCCGGACACATTATTTGACCTCAATTAGTGTCTGAAATTGAAGGCTCATTCATAGGTGTCACATTGCAAGTCTGTGCTACAGTATTCCTCTGACACCAGCCAATTATATGAACTAAATGAGAGCAAAACACTCCTGTACTGCTCTTGCATTATCTAACGTGCCAATAGCTTCCTCAGGTACAGTCTGGGTGCACACCTATACCATACCCTTCACCTATGTGCTTTCACTGCATCATCTTCCATTGTAATTAGTCACAGTCACACATTCAGCAACAAATTACACGTACGATTTTAACTGGTCTATTCAGCAGACGTCTATTAAAATCTTCACATTTCTTATAAAGCGAACAGAGCTAACTCTAAGCAATACAATAAGCTAAAATAAGTCGTAAACTTTCAAATAATCAAGCAACAGAGACACTTTTGTTCCAAGTACTCTTCATACAATGTATAGGACAGCCATAACCAGAAGAGTTCAGGTAAAAGGGGAAAAAAAACGGTGGGCAATGCTCTTCAGTTTTAATTACTATTCCTATTTCACAAAAGCAGCAATGAAAACAGTTCCTTTTGTGCTCCTCCCCAACCTGCTAAATACATTATGCAAAAAAGTTTACTCAATTATCACTAACAAGACTTCATGCTTTGACCATTTTCACAGCAACTGTAAAGCAGAGGTCATTTACAAATTCACTCTTTCAATGCAAGTAAGAAATGACTACTCAGCTGATCGTATTTCAAAGGGGTCAGGACAGAGATCAAGCTTTCCGCAAGCACTTGATACACAGCTCTTCTACCTTGACACCTATTAGACATTTCCAGTCTGCAATTTTGTTTAGACACCCATTTGGGATTTTCTTTCTCAGTTCTGTCCCATACCCAATCCAGATTCAAAAGGCCTTTAGGTGCAGAGGAAGTGAAAAATCTAATATCAAGCTAGACAAAAGTTTAGATGTGCTTTCAAAACTAGATAGAGTTAAGGATAATGGTCAGGATCTGGCATTACAGAAGATCATCAATCGTTTCTCCTCCCACTGAACCAAAGTTTCAAAATTGTCTTCACAAGCAGAGAGAAAAATGAGTTCTCTTGGATCACTGAAGTATTAAAAAAATCACAGCAGAGTCCCTAAAGCTTGTGAAAATTCAGATCTCTAAATGCTCTTCCCAGAACATTGGTAAGTGCACACATTCTAGTTTTACTCCCAATAGTTTTGCAATACTTGAATTTTTTATAGAAGTCAACATAGAAAGGAAAATCACTAGCAATAAACTTCCAAGGAATCACTGTAACATGTACAGAGATTGCAATGAAGCTCAGTCCATCCCCCCGCAAACTCTCAGTAAGACTTTATCAAGTAGACACAATCATCTGCTTCCCACTGCAGCTAATTAGCAAAAGATCTACTCATCACCATCAGAGGAAAGGATTCCACTTGTTCTCTGGGAGGACCTGAAGAAGGAAAGAGTAAAGGAAAGCAATCAAGCTGCAGCCTCGCTGCTCCCTGAGCCCATTGCCCTCCCATGCTGACAAGGGATGAATTCCAGAGGAACCAAAATATTTTGCTTTTTCTCTCCACTGCTCTCTTGGTTAGTAAATATTATCCTAAGTACCTCTTTAGCAAGCACTGTTGTAAACAGGCACCTGGTCATTGGAACGACATTGAAAAAGCTAAGTACCAGCTCACTTTCTTTGGTTGCGTTTATGCGGTCTTCAAACCAGTAACAGAGGTTTGCTTCAGCAGAGCTTCCTCTGCTACAATGTAGATTCATTGATCATCAAGACCCAAATAAAATTTATATCCCAGTTGCTGTGGAAGTTACATTTTGTTCAATGCCTTTGTACATCATACTCTTGTATTTAGGAATGTCTGGGGAATTTTTTTTTTGTCCTAGAGGACACAGATTTCACTAACATAAAGCCTTACAGCCTAACAGCCACGAGTTACTACAAGCCGAGAGCTCTGTGCTCCGTAAGGAAACATTACAGGTTTGTAAGTTTTACATGCACATTATATGACGGAGAGCACAAGGTGCTTCTGTCCCGCACAATGCACCTCAGTTAAGTAGAAACAAGACAGGGACTCGCATTGTACAAAACATGCTAATGCATTTCCCAAGCTGTGATAAATGTGTCTCCAAGTTACTACAGACACCAGCCTAACAAGACCATGTAGCCAGTAACTCCATACAGTATATGAACATCCTTTCCTGAAAAGCAGAATATTTCATTTCAGAGGAAGGTTCTCAGACAAAAGCCAGCAAAGAGCCCTATCTCACCAGAATAGCTCCATTGCCACAAGTATCTCACAAAGCCCTGGAAACTGCAACCTAGTCACCAAACACTCTCAGGATACGGCCTGATAAAAGGGACTACTGCTTTTCACAAATGCCTCAGCCGAATCCCCAGAGCAGCCTTTACTGACGGAACATCCAGGTGTTGCTGAGCTTGAACAGGAGAAGGAGCCGGGAATGAGAGGAATTCTGCTCCCCTGCCCACCCCAGCTGCTAGGGCCTTTTGTTTCTCTATTTTTCTCTCAACTACAGCCACATCCCATTTCTGAATGAGTGACAGACAGCTCCCAAAACTTGACCACCTGGCCTTTATCACTAGGCATAACCATAAAGCCCCCAGGACCCGGGCCAGATGGAAAGTAAAATTCAGCAACGTTTGTAAACAAAAGCACTTCTACACTAAAAACTTGTTTCTTGGTGAAGCTTAGCATTGTTTACTGACAGGTCAGCACTAAGAGTAAATCACCCCCTCTAGGAGTTGGTGTCAACACTTCTCCAGCCGCTGCTAATTGTTACTCTATACTTATGTCACTTATAGACATCACCACAGTTAAACGCAGTTTGTAAATTACTTCAACTTCACGCAGCAAACCAGCACCTGAAGTAAACCACAGTTTGCTCACTCAGCATTTTGGGAACACACAAGCCATGCTGCCCACAAGCACCTCTGAAAACATACAAATGACAGCAGCATTTATTTGATGGCCAAGTAAAAATGAGTTTGATGGTTTTTGTTTGTTTTTTACATCATCAACCATGATAGCTGCTAAATCCCTGATAGGAAACAGATTCAGAAACACTAAAATGTTTCACCTGAATTTTGTCACTTTTAGTTTACTGATCTCCCAAGTTCTCCTCTCAGCATTTGGTAAAAAAAGTGCTACTTACATATTTTTGATTATGCGATAAAAATGTTTAAAGGCTGACGTAAACAGCATGTTAACAAGTATTTTGTTTTGTGGACAGGTGACTTGCAAAGCAATTTCCAAAGCATCTAATGGGAACATAACCCAAATGACTAGGAGGAGGCCCTAGTAAGCTTTGTCCCTAAATTTTAATATATGGGCAAATGTGAAACAGCAATCACACAAATTGTACAGAATATACATAAATTAATCGTTATAATATTTGTGCTTTTAGCAATCAGAACAGAAATAGCACACCGTCCTAAAAGGGTGTGATGTTCATTAAACAGACATGAAATCCTTACTCTGCAGATAATTTCAGACCCCCCCCCCCTCTCCACACCACAT
>NW_010395043.1:76658-94463 GCF_000710305.1 Buceros rhinoceros silvestris
AGCAGGAATTTCATAAGGCCAGCCCAACAAGCTGCTTTGTTTCAGTCGGTTCAAACTCTAGAACTTCAACTTATGTTATACCTACAGTAAAACAAGCCAATCTCCCATATTAGCTGAAAAATACTCAGGTGAACTAAAGTCAGGAGCTGTAATGAAGCTTTCCTTTTTTAAACAACTTTATTATGAACATACAGAATTTGCTAGTGTACTAAAGGAATAAACACAGACACAATAATAAGATAACTTTGCATATCTGGAAAGAAATCTTGAGCACCTTTTTCCACCTTATGGAGGGAGAAAGAAACTGTTGCTGTATATCAGAATTTCTTCAGTATGACAAAGGCTAAATATTCTGATGAATAAACATAACTAACTGTAAAAAGTAAAACTTTAGCCTAGGCCTTTACTAAATTCATTGTAAGCTAAAAAATGACTGAGACCCTCTGCACTGCCATCCAACCAAAGAACTTCAAACCACTCCTCAGGCAAGGCACACACATATATATTAGTCTTGGGCAGGGCCGGGACTACACTCATTTGCCTTAACTGCCCTTACCAGGTTCACCTGGTACCTACTCCTGCTCTCAAGAAAATCCGTTTTAATTCAGGCCAGGGGGTTCAGTCTTGCTTTCAGCTGTGTTGCAGTTGTACCTAGTTCAGATCTGTTTCTGCTTTTGACTCCTGTGTTGCTCCTCGATCTGTGGTGTAGTTTTGTCTCTTGGAAGGACCTTGAACCCAAACTGCAGCTGGTTTCGCATGTTTTCTCTGGTCCTAGTCCCTGCTGCTCCTGACAGGATGTTGGATCTGGTTCTCCACCTCACCTTGTCTGGGGCTGTCAGTGGATTCTGCTGTTGGTACCCTGCTCGGATGCCACAGGCCGGCCTGTCCAGTGGTCACCCATGATTTGTGGCTTGTCCTCCCCCATGGAGTAGCCCCGTTCTTGCTGCTTCTTGATACTCCTCACAAAACGGCAGGAATCTTCATTTTTGAACCAAAGCAGACGGTTTTGCTATCAGTGTGCAAACAACAACAAAAAAGGTGTAGTTTCTTCAATGAGAGGTCTGAACACCACAAATTTATAAATATCAAAGAAATCTGGGAGACTGCTGTGTTGCAACTCTACAACTGCTGCTGAGGACCTAAGTATGCCATAGGTCTCGGAAGAAAACTGGAGTTTAGCTCTCAAGCAGACTTGCTCTCTTCTGCCGGCCACTGGTGCTCGTAAAGATTTTTATTGGGTTCTGCCATCTTCAGCTGTATAAAATATCTGGACACAAACTCTGGCTCCTCTGAAAAGCCAGGCTGTATTTTAACAAAACTGTTTTTTTCCTCCATGATGTGGGACGCTGAAGGTGCCACTGCCCCTCTTCTGCTTCTCTGTTCCTGAGACATCTAATAAAGCTCAATATATTTTTACTTCAGTTCACAAGTCCTATTTCTCTTTTTCTTTTCACTCCTGTGTCAAGTTAAATATGTTCCACGTTGAAAGACACTGATAACACTGACAGAGTGTGCTCTGCTATTCTGCCCCACAAAAGCTTTGTCTTGAAACTAACCTTTCCCTCAGCAGACAAAAGTGAAGGGCACTAATAGCAAATGAAAACACGTAGTTCTGTTTATTAGGGCTGGTGGTTTGAATGCCAAGTTCTCAGTAATTACTCTCAGGGATTAAGTGTATTTTGTATACAGCTGGAATATGTCATAGATACATTTAGGTCTTTGAATTTTAACATTCCCAGGTGATTTTTTTTTTTTTGTATTAGCTTTTAGTGCAGAAAGAAATCTGGAAACCTCTTAAGTTCTACACTTACAAAAAAATACCCTTATTAAAATTAATGCAATATTATTTAAAATAACATTTGTTTTCAAACTGAACAATTGTGAAGCAACGCAGTAAAATAAATAACAAAACTTTCAGATTTTACATCCCTTCTTTGAATGGAAGCATTTTATCTTTAGTATCTGCTTGGTTATCTATCTCCAAGACAGTATTTGATTTTGAGTCTGCTTAAATCAGTGCTGAAGTTTTCTACTGATTTTACTCATTTACGCCCAGTTCCTCACAAGTAAAATCAGTAGAAAACTTCACCACTGATTTAAAGCTTTATAAATTTTCTCAACAAAGAGGCAGCCAGCCATCTTCTTCCATGTGCTTTTGAAACAGTGTGTTAGTTCCATTCAAAGAAAATGAGACCTTCTGCCTACTGGAAATAACTGGTCTGTTTTATAAAATACGCTGCTTATTTTTGGTCTGATGTAAATCCTAGTGAATTGTAAAAACACTCCCATTGATTTTGGGCAGCTCCAGATATAGTCTTCAGGCAGAATTGTTTCTTAAAATTTTGTGAAAGAAGCTGTTGGGAATCGTGATGTCCTGCATGTTAACATCGAGGGTCCTTTTATACTTACTCTGATTAGGCTGGTTTCTGCATTGTTTATTAAATAATGTGAATAATGGTTATATAGGAATTTATTTTGAGTGGTGGCATTAAGAGATAGATACACTGAAAACTTTTACAGGAACACAAACAAAAAAGAACTGAAGAAATGAACTAGATGTTTCATAGATGTAAACAATTTCTGTGGCCATCCTTTGGCCTGCCACCACTCCCGTCCAGCATGTTTTTGTCAGCTATGTTTTCATGAGAGATGAATGAATTTGGGAAACAGATGAAGATACTTATTAGCATTTGATCATTATTTTTTGGCACTCAGTCTGAGGAGCCATTTATTCAAAGAAACACCCTGCATACTCTAGTTCTTTATATGCATCCTTGCCTTAGGATTTTTAGGCAGGAATGGTGGCTTGTTATGCTCCCTCTCAGTGTGTAGCTGGTCAAAAAAAGGAGGCCTGTTGGCCGATAAGGACCTGAACCAGAGTTACTTATGTCTTTGACACTTCCATGCTGTTTTACTGCCCTGCCCTGTATTTGAAGTTAGCCTTGAAGACCACCCAGAATTACCAGCTGGTGCAGAACTCTGCTACTCACATGCTTAGTAGAAAGGAGCTGCTATCACCGTAAAACAAACTGTGCTCAGTGTTTTGCTCTGCCTATCTTTTGCTTGGTGCTACAACAGCGTGTGAGTTGTACTCAAGAAGGCCGGAGAGGCTGGCAACCGATTACTTGAAGCTGCCTCTCCCTACTCCTCCATCATGGCTTGCTTCTCTCAAGTTCTTTGATAAAACCTTTAGGACCAGAGGCAAGCCACATGGAGTAAAAGATCAAACTCTTCCCCTCTGGCAGTTTGTCAGCACAAGGAGTTGGTAGGGCATAGTGCACATTTGTTATGGCAGGTTTTTTATGACATCTTTGATAGGGCAGTGATAGGATTCCACATGTGAGAGTACTGCGGTGTACAGGCTGCTAAATCAGAGCTGAAATGAATTTAGGTCAGATCCTCACCTGATGGAAATTAACTGTTTCACTGACTTGAAGAGAACCCTGTGTGTTTCTCACAGCCGCGGATCTGATCCCTCGTGAGATTTTACTGAATGTCCAGGCTATAAAAATGACAATAACAATAGGGATTTTACATAAATGTACTTTTCTCTCTCTCCTAACCCTGGAGCTCACGATGTACCTAAACTGTTGGTGAACTTTTAAGGGAAGCAGACCATGTGTTGACCTGCGTAAAACACACAAAAACCCTGAAAATATTAGAAGGTTGAGGACTTTGGAACTGTGAACCTCAGCTGGAACTTCCTGCCAACTGCTTTCCCGGTTAGAAGGCATCGGGTCGAGTTTTGTGCTTTGTAGCATACAGCATGTCTGATCACAACTGACAGTCTGCTTTGAAAGTAGGCAGTAAGGATGAACGCTTAATCTGCTGCATAATATGACTGTGAAAAGGTTTCTAACTAAGAGAAGGTAATAGAATATAGTCCATAGGGGTAAAATGATTTCTTTATAATATCGTGTGCATAATTTAATATCCATAAATGACAACAAATGCGTGTGTGTGTACATTTTGGGAGACTGGTCAGTTCAAGTTCACTACAGTACAAGCATCAATGAAAATAATGGAAGTTTCTAAATTGCATTTTGTACCAATCTTTACTTACATAAATTATGCGCTGTTCATATTATGCACATGTTTACATCCAGGAGGTACCAGTTTAGTTTCCTCTAGATAAAATGTGTGTCGTAAAGCCATGCTGCTGCATCTGCTCATTGCAAAGCTTGGAATCAGACCACAGCTACACACCCAGACCATGCCAGCCAGCCCAGCTGCACACAGAGCTTCCAGCAGTTTCTAAAGACCTAATGATGATGCTCACCAGTTTAGGATCTCGTTGGTATTTTTATGCTACACAATGACTTCAGCAAAGGAGATCTCAACTTTGAAGCCAGTAACAGATGTCCTTTGTAGTTCTCCTCTCCCCTTCCTCTCTTCACCCACTTCTTTCCAATTATCTAAAGGTCAAATATTGGGGCTCTTTTTTAGTCATGGATAGGGCCATTGACAAAAGTTTTGAACAAGTATGAAGAGGAGGAATTGTAGCAGAATGGAGGGAAGGATGAAGACAGTTTGTGTGTGACTATTTATGCTTCCATGACATTATCAAATTTGGGAATTAGTGTTGGCATCTGAACCTCAACAGTTTTTGAGGGACTAAGCTCAGTCTTCAGTAGAAGGAAAGGAAGCAAAACATCGGATGTGTGTCAGTCTTTTCCTGGAAAGACCAGCACACGAAAGTGGAGGACACACCTGTGTAACAAGACAGGTAGACAGAGGAAACAGAATGACCACACTACTCACCCTCTCAGTCCTCCTCTGTGAGTTCAGGCATGATTTGAATGCCTGAGAATACACTGAGATTTTAACCCAAGGGACGAAAATGACAAGGCATTGACCCAAAAAGGAAATGTTCAAGTCTTACAAATGCTTTAGTCCTGTTTATCAAACAAACCCCTCAGCTGTTCCAAACAGAGTATTTTCATTTCATGCTTCTATTTTGTATATCACATGCACAGAGAAAACAACTGAAAATGCTCTAGAAGGATCAACAGTATATTGCACTAAAGAAACAATTCACTTTTCTAGCTCCCCTTTGCACCAGTGTCCTTCAGGTTTGCATCACCAACCAGTATGTCAGTCCTCACGATGCTGTCACTGTGAGCGTGAGAAATCAGTGATAGCAGCCAGGTGTCTTTTTGATGTATTGTTATTTATTAATTGTATTGTTATTTATTTATTGTTATTTATTTATTAGTATTATAATATTATTTCCTCTTTGAATATAAAATAAATGAATGCACCTTCCCTTCAAAGAAACCTTCCCACCTGTCACTTCTATAAGCTTTATGTCCTAGTGCACTAAACCAAGGAGATGGGTAGGGGAATCAGGAAGGTAAATGTATGGTTCAGAAATCGTTCTGGTAAAATGGATCATATGTGTTTGGGTGGAACAAGGATTTGGGAGTACAGAAGTGGTATTGCAAGGATTTGTGGTTAATCAAAGCTATCGTGATACGCTATACAGGAAACCACCCAGATTTATGGCTATGTTCTCAGAACTGATTTTACTGACTTCCCTGTTTTAAAAATCTGAAGTGCTGATCTTACAAAAACTTTTGCACATACTTAACTTAGCACTTATTATAAACAGTTTCTGCTGAACTCAAGCTGGTGGCATGATGGGTGTTAAACAGCTTTCTAGAATTTCTAGTCTAGAATTTCTGTCCAAAAACCATATCTTCTACATTCTGTTTTAGACAACAAAATACCACATATGAATGTGTAACAACAACCAGTTCTCGGCGAGTCTTATGAAATTTAATGAGAAAACATCCACTTTAAGGCATTCTGTAATGCTAAGAATTTATACCAACCCTACAACAGAACTGTAAGAGACACTTAAATAAAAAACACTTTGGGAAAGTTCAAAGTCTGTTATATTTTATAAATATTTGTCATAATTTCTGTAGGTATCTGTCAAATTTCATAACTTCATCTATTATAGATACTTTAGCCTTATTTTTCCACTGGAGTTTCTCAGGTAATTTTGCCCTGCCTGACTTCTCCCCAACAGATTTGCCCCAGTTAAGCTCTAGAAAGTAGAAGAAAATAGCTGGGAAGGAAGTAACGATAAAATATGCAAGAGAGCATGTGAGCATCCAGAGCCTGTGTAATTTTAGAAAGCAATAGAGTCTTTGGAATCTCCATCTTCTTACCAGCAGGTGAATGTGAACAGAAGCAGCTGCTCAAACAACAGATTTTCATGCTGTAAATTGGGACTGAGGAGGAAGGGAAGCGTATTTCGTAGAACAAGAAGCAAAGAGAAACAAAACTGCTGCTTTTAGCACTTATGAAACTGGCAGTTACATGGGACCTGAACCCATGACTAAACTGTCATAAACAGTGACACAAAGAAACATCTGTTCCCATAAACGAAGACAGTCAGAGGAACCTACAGCAACTTGTCAAAAAAAAATATTTAGGAATATGTAGAAATAATCCCATCCCTGGAGCTGTCTAATGTATATACCTGTGATGATGGGCATGTCAATTGTACTTGTTTGTTCTTGCTCAGGTGTAAAGAACAGTAATGGGCCACTCCTTTCACTCATTGGTTTCTACTTTATTGACCTGGTCAAAACATCTCTTCGTAAGGCACTTGTCAGGCATGTCCTCCAGATGAAGAGCTTCATCCACCTGCTACTGAAATCTGTGGCAAAAGTCCCACTGAATGGGAGCTGGGTTAAGTCCTTAATGTGTATAAGCAGTTCCATAAGAGGGCAGAAGAGACAGTAAAATATACTTACCCGAAATATCTGCATTTTACTAAGTTTACAGGTTAAGGAGCACAATTTTTAAAGAGCATAAATAATACACCAAGTGATTTCAAAGTTACAATTTGGCATGTAAAATTCACATCAACTCACATAAATAAACTTACAGCTTTCACAACTTCAAGATAAAGAAAGAAATCACTGGAAAAGAAACTTCACAAGCCCCATGGGAGGGAAAAAAGTGTTTTCTAATCAATAGTGCCATGAACAACATGCTCATCAGCATGCAGGAGGGGAAGGGATATCCGCCTACATTAAATTAGTGGGTCTTTTTCTCTGCCCTTATTTAATTACAGGCCATCAACCTAATATTTGGCCAATAAACAGGATGATAATGATTATTCATCAGATCATGCAGCCTCTCACATGGATGTCATGCTGGTAGAGAATGTGTCTTATTTCGCAGCTGGTTTATACAAAGAATACAACCAATAAAGGCTTAGCCCAGCAGCATCTTCTGGAATCTTAATTACCTTTTCCACTATTTGCAGTAACAATCAAACTGGCTTTTTAGTGGAAAAAATCTCTAGTGGCTTACACCTTGAAATTCACATTGAATGAATGTATAATAATAATAACAATAGTACCAATAGTAGTAGGATTAGAAATAATAAAGTAATAAATAAATAAAACTGTATTTGTGCAAAATTTCATCCTAAGTATCTCAAGGCTGGTAATGAAACACCCTTTTATTTAAAATTGAACGAGCTGTAAGACTGCTGCCACACTGAGTAAAAAAAGGCATTGCTGAAGTGCTAATTTATTGGCTTAAATGTATGTTTACTTGTCCACAACGGTGCGATGAGACACAAGCAGAAGCACAGCATAAGAAGGGTGTAATTCATCTGTGGCATATGACACGTGAAGGAAGGGTATAAAGGATTAAACGAGACAAAAAGCTGTTACCCACAAGCAACAACACTAGTCATTGTAGAAACGCTGAGGGCTACAAACTGGATGTGTATTTGCCTCCAGATTAAAGGCTGCACCCTTTGAACGCCTTTTGGTCTGTAGGAAGGAAACAGGGGAAGGAGTCAGTCTTCATCTTCAATATTATCTCAGACAGGAAACAGTCTTTACAGAAGAGTTAAGGAACCACTCATCAAAGCTTAGCTGAAGACATAAAATAAATAAATAAAAACTCGTTCCTTTGCTAGAAACTCTGAAAGGGCACCGAGCTCTTGCAGCACGGCCTCTGCTTGCTTTGTTCTTAAAAGGACTAAAAGTGCCCTGGTGACTCCCCAGGGACAGAGCTGTGTTGGATGCAGCCTCATGTAGTTTTAAACTGTTAAAATGGCATTTTGCTTCTACAAGGAGATCCCAGATTGCCAAACGTGTTCCTGCTGTGCTTCCGTCTCCTCACTACAAGAGCTGTGGGGGTCACGCTCATCCTCCTCTGATTTAGACACACAAGTCCTTGCCCTTAAGGGCAGAGGAAAAAGAAGAGAGTCCAGCCAGCAACTTGCCTGGCCTTCCGTGATGCTGACCCTCACGGAACAGCAGGAGCTCAAAATGGAAGGACATTTGCACCCTTAAGGGAGATGCAGTTGACACCGTTATAAAAGCCCTTTGCAGATATCACTTTTCCAGAGCCGTGAATACAATAACCTAGACCAACAAAACCTGGTTTTTCTCTCCTTGTCAGCACTGCTTTGTTGAGCAGTGGTAGGACGTTTTGCTCAAATGAAAGCTCACCTCGTAACAGAGTCCTAGCACTCTCCCGTCAACCATGTTTTCTTTTGATGAATTAACCATCAAATATATACCATGGTATAAGGAATTGCCATCTTAAATCATACGCCCTCCAGCCAGACTCAGGCTTTGTATCGACACAACAGAACAGCTGTCTGGGAAAGCATCAGCCTCTAGAAATAGAGTTAACTCCCAAGAATGAGCTCTGAACAATCCCAGCTCTCAGCCAATAACTAGTGCTTGTATTCTGAAGACCAGCAATCACCATTGTAAAACAAACTTAGTTGCTTATATTTTGTGCCTAATGAATAAATTACTCAAATGACAGATTTTAGGTGATGTTCCTCCAACACAGATTTCTCAGTTGTTTAACTAGACACGATCCCCGAGTTTTCACCAATAGTATTTACTAAGCTAACTCTCCAGTTATCAGTAGTATCTTTATATGAAATATTCCTAGTACATAAAAGATACTTAAAGAGCTCAAAGAATTTTTATTCCAGTTCATATCTTCTCCTTAACATATACTGATTAGGTGAAAACATATTAGAGAAGATAAATCCTTGAATTAAATGTTTTAAAAATAAGTAACCAAAATGTTTTCATGGTTTGTTGGTAAGAGAAGAACAAAACTTGAAAAAGAAGCAATGTAAATGTCCACAGTAATGCAACAGTAAAGTTAAATACAGAAATCCTGAGCAAAATAGCTTGAAACCAAAGTTCCCAGGAGGTCATGATCTTTGCCTCCCATGATTTATCAAAATAGTAAGGCTTTAACGCAATTACCACAGAAGCCATTAATTTGCCCCCCTGGTTCACAGAACCCAGCAATTACACTGGCAAGCCCCCAGCCCGTGTAGTCTGCTCTTCCAAACGGCAGCGGTGAGGAATCACTGCCTGATCAGAGCCAGTTCATGCCTTGCATCAGAATATACTTAGGAAACTCAACCACAGGTTCTTGGGAGCAAGTTGGTGGTTTTACTCCTAATATCTTAAAACCTCTGTTCACAGAATTCACTCAGGCATCTCCATGCTGTGGCTGTCCATACTCAAGTTAAAATTTTCTCTAAAAAATGACAAAGAAACAATAGATTTCATTGGGAAGTTTTAGCATTTTTCTCAGAAAAAACCTCTTTGCTGGCCCTTACAGAGATAGCATTAGCACTGCCACTTTGGTAAGCTTGAGATGATCTCCTCCAGCCTCTGTCAAGTGCATCCTCAGAGGAAAAGCCCCTGTGGCCTTCACCAAACAGCACGTTTATTCTGCTGTGGAGGCTCTGTGTACCTGATACACATGGCTGGGAGCTGTGCAGGGCCTCTGTGACTGGAAGCCTATTAAAATGACTGAGAAATAACTTCTTCTCTATTTATTCACCTTGTTTATTCACCCAACACCACACAGCAAAAGCCTGAAACACCACAAGTGTGCTTGGAGAATGTGTTCAACTAGACCTTAATCCTTTGTTGTAGCGTGATAAGCCACAGTGCCTGCGCTAAAGCTCATGTGAAGATGTGCCTGTTTTACTGTGGCATGCTCCTGGCATTCCTTTGGCGTGTTCATTTATCTTCTTTCCTAGGGCAGTATCTTGACTGTGTTTGCCTTTTCTTTGCTCATAGACTCCAGTTTAAGCATCTCGAGCCTGGCTAACTTGGTTAGACACAGTACCCCACGCATCTACAAATACTTCGTGATATGATCGTTTCGATGCCATGCTTTGTTTTCTCCTTCCCAGCCTTTCCTAATTTAACTGTAAAGCTGAAGAGGATAACGTCACCTAGGGAAAGGGAGGTGCACATGGTATTTACTAAACAAGATGCAAAAGCCCAAACCTTCAGACATTTTCATTTCCTCACTAATAAATAGAATTTAAAGGTCACCAGCTAAAAACAGTTGTTTAAAAGACTCCAGATGAAATGACAGGCCCCTACCAGGTAAAATGGTACAATTTCTGTGTCTGCACACCTTTATGTTTATATAGCTATGAAAGGATAAACCAAAAGGAACCAAGAGGGTTCAGCAAAGCAGTCCTCCTTTGAAGGAGCTGAAAGAGAGACAACTATTTGGGAACAAGCAAAAAGAATGATTTCCCAGATAGAGAAGTGATGTTATCTCTTCCACCCTTTAAAGAAGAGAGAGAGAAAAAGAAGCTTTCAGTGTTCTTGGGAGGTCTGGCAGATTTATGTTTCTGGCTTAGAGGAGATTTTAACTTCCCAGTAACACACTGATATTGGATAGACTACAACCACACAGAACTATTTTGCTTCCTGCAATATTAAATGGCATGTGAGAATGGAAAGTAATCATAATGGCAGAAGTTAGATGCCTAAAACATTCACACCAGATGACCACATTTAAATGTACTCCAGCTTGTTTCGTTTCATGTTTGGAGGGACTATGTATTGCACAAGACAGAAACACACTGTAATTAAATACAAATACATTTCAGCCTCTCAGAATAGATATTCCTTATATTTCCCATCATCCTCTACATTGTTTCTCACTCATTTCTCTCATGCTAAACATGTTGCCTGATGACTACAAAACCTTGTGATGTTGTGAGTATTCTTCTGTAATAATAACAAATCCAGCCTTCACAGATAGGATCTGCTGAATCTGGCCTATATGGAAAGAACAAGGAAGTATAGCACAAGTAAATTAAAACACAGGGACTTCACAACATCTGAAGATGTTCAGAAAGCAAATACAGATGTGATTTTGGTCTATGTAAGCTGGGTGCATCAATTTAATAACCTGAAATTGCTTGGCAGATTTTACTCGCGGAGCTGAAGATAGCTTCCAATGATGATTACTGTAAATATAGCTCTTAGAGCAGGAGTGTAGCCCAGCTAAGCAGTACCCATGGACTAATGAACTGTAGGATGTCTGAAGATAGCAGATTACAGTCACATCAGTAGATCAAATTCATGTCTATGTTTTGCCTCTCAAACATAAAGCAATGCCACAAAGTTTTATTTACTGACTCGCATGCACTCAGATGCTATCTTGAAAGTTCTAGCAAGAGACTCAAAAGCAACCATGGTTAAGGGATCTTGCACATTTCCAGCATTTCAAATATGTTTCTTAAATAATTTTTTCCAGTCACACTGCACAAAGTGCTCTAATATTCTTCTGCAACAAAAATAACCTGTTTAAACATAATAGATGGTAAAGATAAAGTGAATTTAACTGTGTCTATGTTAGAACTTTTTCTAAACATCCTTACGGAGAGTAAACAACGTCTGGTAGAATATACATATTCTGATTTATTTCTATTTCTATTATAATTCCTCATTACTTCAATATATGCCTGAGGTAGTATTATTTGAAACTTCCACTATGTGAATGGGCTTCGTATGCTGCTTTTTCCTAGGTCACTGCCTGATATTATTAATACAGAAGAAGAACACATTTTCTTCATGCCTTTCACCCAACACTTAGCTGGAAGGAATAAGCAGATGTACATATTAAAAGAGAATGTTTATGCTCTCTTTAAGAACTCATGTCCATACTTAGTCACCTAAAGAAATGGTAGTCTTCAACAAGCTCCCAAAGACTGTTTTTAAGCTCCGAGTATCTTCAAACTTGATTTGGCAGTGTCTCAGAAAACAAGAGAATCAGTACAACCACAAAAGTTGTTTCCATTTATTTTCCCCTTTTTTTCCAAAACAGCTTCCATAGCCTTTTCATACTCAGTCCTTGCATCTGTATTAAGACGTACAGGACCAGATAAGACTATTGACTCCATTTGAGTGTATCATAAGGCTTCTGTACTTAATTTATTTTGATAATTTTGACAAGACACAAGATACCACATGAGTAGGTTCACAGAACCATAATGTAACTCCTGGAGATTATCACTGTAAACTGCCAATGTAATGAAGCTGAGGAATGAGATTGGACCTTTTCATTATTTATATAAACTCTCACCATTTTATGCACAAGTGATTAATTCCATCAGTGAACCAGGAACATATAGGCCAGTTTAATCAAAATCTGCTCAGATCAGAGGGAAGACGTTGCATCAGCTGCATTGCTCTTAATATCCTACGCCTTTGGCTCAAAAAGGATCTTGCTGAAGGTAAACAAAGATACAAAAGATAAACATATGCTTGCTGCTTTCTCAACCTTTTCCTCAGGATTTCTGGAGTATTCAAGACAGTAAAGTGGGCTAACTGGACTTTTGCTCTCACCCAATGCAGCTGTTCTTATATTTCACAAGGGAGGTGGCACAACGTGTCAGCACAAATTAAAACAAGTATGGACACTTTACAGACATGAGAGTCCTAAAAAAATGGGTCTTGTGGCATTGTCACCTTCCTGCTTCTACGAGTTAAAGATCTCCCTTTCACCTACATCTCCAGCAGTTTAGACATGAACTAGGGCAGAGAATTCCTTCTCTTTGTGAACTTTGGTCCCCCTGATGTTCTGAGTAAACAGCTCGTGTGGAATCTCAGCACTACATCTACTCTTTCCTCTCTTCAGCACATTGGAGAAGAGACCACTTGATAAATTATGTTAATAAGCAGCCCAGCCAGCTTAGAAAAGTGGACAAACAACAGTACAGAAAACATGGAGTGCACAATGCAAGTTCTCATGAAGCTGTTTTTTCCGAGTCAGTGTCACTGCTTGGGAGTTTCCAATTTTCTGAGCCCTTCACCACCAGCAGAACTGTGTGTCTCCACATTCTTTGCAGCAACACGTACAGGAGTCTTTTTTCCTTAGCAAGACTACTCCTAGTACACACTCTAAAGACGGATGTGCAGTTCCGACAACCTGACTGTCACCTTCGTTATATGAATATAAATGTTATAATGACAGTACCAGGTTAACCTCCTGCCACCTTTACTGAGATCCTGTAATAACTTTACTAATTGTTGATACAGGAGACAAGATACTGCTAAATCATTTGGAATATAACCTACGTAAGGAAACCACATGTCTTGGGATGTGTAATGGTATTCTTAGCATGTCTTAGGAGTTTTGTGATTACACTAGTAATTAATGGAGATGAGTATTTCCTTGTCTGGGACATCAGCCAATTAATTGGAATACTTGGGTTCTGTATCCTGGTCTGACATTGACCTCTAGGGTGAACTTGGAAGGGACATTTAGACTCGACGCTTTTTGTTAAATGGGCGTGAATAAGGTTGAGTCATACAAGAACTTTTGAGTTTCCAAGGCTTGGAACATTTTTTCAGTTTTCCACAGTTAGAAAATAGTTCTACTGTTTTTTATACAATCACAAAAAAGACCTAGGGTAATCTTTATCTTTAAATATTGATCTCCATATAAAGTAATTTTTGGCTTAGTTGAATTTATTCTGTAGTCTGCTGCTGACTTTTGTGAGCATTAATATGATGAAAAACAGCTACAGTTCTAGATTGCCTGTCATCTGATTTCTTTTACCTCTGCATCATTCACTATACATCCCCCAGTCAATTCAACAAAGAGAGCCTAGAGACAAGATTGGTTCTGATTCATCAGCCTGAGTCATCCCACACAGTTCCCAGCTTTCCCCTGAACGATGTAAGGGTCCTATGGGAAAAATAGTATGAAATCAGGTAATTTAAAACAGGATAAGAATGTATATACAGAGAGAGATGACTGAATGTCATAGAGGCAAGCTTGAATCCCGACATTTCCTAACTCTTGAATGCTAGAATAACCGAAACCCATTCTTCTAACTCTGCTTTTTGGAGCTTAGTGAGGCTGTTCGATTCCTTGATAGCAGATGTTAGAGAATGGAACTGAATATAGACAGGTAATGAACCAAATGTCAGGACCCAAAAGCTCCTCGTCAGCATCGTCCCTCAATTCGGGAGGGATCTGAAGTCATCTGGTTTAACTCTTCTATGAAATGACTGTCATTGTAGTTCTCTGCTGTGGAGAGATCCTCCATTCCCTGCGGAATCCGTTTCAGGGCTATTTAGCTACTGACTGGGAAACATCCGAAACTCTCCATGTATAGTCCCATTTAAGGACAATTGGCTGTTGGAGCCATGTAAGGGCACACTTAGTAGGATGCTTGTTTGTCTTTATGCTTTGCGAGTGACTTCCAGTCTTTGTCATTCCTCAGCGGTGAGGCTTTTTCTGATGAAGCCAAAGCCATAATACACCAGAGTATCCAGAGACACACAATAACCATGCAGTATGTAAGAAGAAAAAGAGAACTCTTTTATAGTAGAATTAAATGAAATATCCACCTTGCCTGGCAGGGTAAGGAGAAGTAAAGAAATGATTTGCCTGATATATGCAGGAGAAAGCGGAGAATTCCAGAGACACTTGAATTTTAGATTTCTCCTCATCATGCTGGTATATACACAAGCAACTGTGGTTATTAATTTTTTATGGGATTGATCGACTTGTATAAAGTCTCTGCCTTAGTTTGTACATCCCTAAAAGATTTTGCTTTTTCTTGGACCAAATTCAGAACAGTTTATCAAGCAAGGAATATCTTCTGGGGGAGATGCTTATCTTCCTCAGACAAAACTTCACTTTACAAGGCTTAGTTCCAGTTTGCAATATTGGTAAATCACATGTAAGAGTGATATGCAACTTGAAAGTCTTCACCGAATTCAAGGGGCTGACACTGACCCCGTATTGTTGGGACAGCAGTAGTTACTTTGGTCACCTACTGTGCTCAGCCTGTACCTCCTCCAAGGGCTGTACAGTGCCTCTAGCTGATGGTACGACTAAGCAGTTTCTCACAGCAAGACAGGGGTTATAGTAATGCTGCATTAAAGTTGTTACAGAAAAGCTGTGTGCTGGTGTAAGAGAGACATTTCTACATCCATTACTCAGTCCTTGCTTACTTTCACATTGGAAGATTTCTATTGCCCTGTAGGAATATTTGGAGATCCAGCATGGTGAGTAAAACAGTCTCCTGTCTCTGCAACTTGAAGGGAGCTGTCTGTACCTCACAGCTCATCAGCCTAAGGAGCTGAACAAATCCTGAAATCCCTTGGAGCAGATGTAAGTTCAGGAGATAGCTTTGTGCTAAGCGAGGAAGTTATCTGCTCCAGAAAAATGTAATTGTTGATAAGAACGATAGCAGTATCCTAACACTAACTGTTTAAGGGTGAACTCTGATTCCTGTGCAGTATATGCATTGAGAGAAATGAACAGAAAATCATGTAAATATTTATGTTAGTTAATTGTGTTTATGTTAAAAGTTACAGTGTTTGTTTAACGTCTTTGCAAAATCTGTAAACTTGGCTTCTGGATAAAGGCCTTCCCCATAGTGTTTGGGGTCAGGGCCCCTGGTCCTGTCACTCACTAGCAGCTCTCCTGCAGAACACCCAGGTCTCTTCTATTCTATTCTCAGGTATCTTGCAAAGTCGTACTGGCTATGTCTCAAAGAGCCACTGCAGCATTTCACACACTGGTACTGAAACTGCCAGCACAGGGACAGCTTTTCTTCTTTGTGGCTGAGAGCAAGATTTTGGAATTTGAACCTGCAGGTTCTTCATTCTCCTTTTATTCCTGCATCTCCCCAAAGAGCTTTTTCTATTTAAAATAACAGAGATCTTAAACTGAAACGTTATTTTCCCCTGATTCACGAGCTCTTTTCTTGGGATCAACTCTGGCAGAACGCCAGTTCTGACACTTCTGCTGAAGCAAGTTTTTAATAAGAGCTAGAGAGACTTGAGTAAAGCTTTGCCAGTTCGTACCATCAGAGCTGGTCCTTTAGCACGTGGCACGGAAACTCTTCCGACACCGTTGTTCAGTGTTAATTTCTGCTGAAAATCTGGGTTTAAAGAGAGCTGGCTCAGGCACATTTCCTGCAACTGGTACCACCTGCAACAACACAGCTTGTCCTCAGGCTTCTAGAAATATTTAGGCCTGAATAGATTTTACTCATATCTTAAGGATAATCAGTTTCTTATTAGCTTAGAACTTAACTATGTGCAGTTCTCATAAGACTAGAAACCCTGTTGGTAAAAATATTTCATAAGTTCAGCTGTTCTCGTAGGACAACCTCAGCCTGGACTTTCCACTTCAGCTTCTGTTTCTTGATAATATCCACCATTAAAATATTCCAAAGCTGTGCTTCATCGTAGCTATAGATATTTCAGCATTCTCAGCAACTATATGCTTTGCCATCAGGAATGTGACTGTGGAAGTATCTGTCTGCAAAGCAAAGTGTAAAAGCTGGGCCTGCACTGGACAGACTTTGGCTTTAGGAGAAAAAGCTCTAGATTAGTCTGGAGCCAGAGTTCATTATTTACCGAGTTCTACAGCAAAGCAGGCTTCTGCTCAGTACTTCACCGCAGCAGAGCACCCGAGCATGTGTTTAGCATTGAGCAGTCAGCTCAGTGCTAAATGAAACCTGCTCGTAAGAGTTCTGATGGACTACAGCCCTTCTCCACGCACCCAGAGCTTACCGACATCAAGCGAACTGTGCATGAGTAACTACCACCAAGTGTTCACTCAGATGGTATCAAGGAGAATTTGATCTGAATATACAAGCTAAAATAGTTTCTGCATTAGAGGTTCATATTATTTTTCTATGTATTTTTTCCTCAGGAGTTTAAGTGTGAGAACACGCTGACATTGTTGAGGCTTGTCCTTAACATGCAAGATAAATTTTGAATTCATTCTATCAGTTGTTTTTAATGAGAAATGTAAACAAGCAGGATCATTTTGCAATGTTCTTGAACAGGACCTTCTGCTAACAGTGATAGAGTGCCAGGGATTTACATTGTTGGTAAATCACAAATATTTTCTCATGAGGCTTTGCCATTTTCAGTGAAACCTATTATTGATGACGAAAGCTGATTTCAGCTGGACTTTACTGTCACTGACACTTAATCTTATTTTTACCCATGACAGACTACCTAAAAAAAAATAGTATTCAAAGGAGGTTCAGCTCTGTTGGCATTTGCGTTGACTAGACTGTGTTACGTTTAGAGCTACAAAGTTATTAATGCCAAAGCTGGTGCAAAGAACCAAGAATGGGACAGTGTCTTTCAGTTCAGTGCTGAAGCACCAGGAATTGAAGTTGGCACATTCTGGAGTGTTGTAGAAAGTCAATAAAGATAACAAGTGTAACACTATTTTAGTGCTTGGAGACGCTTTCAAGTGTCAGGTTTCTAGGTACAGATATACACCCAAAGAAATTTTTAGAAGTGTTTTGGTTTCTCCCATTAACTTCCAAATACTTCTGACAATCCCTTTATATATATATATGCGCTAAAGAGCAAACACTGCTGACTTGGCTAAATAAATACTACTTTATTTCTTGGGAGTGAAGTCCCACGATATGATACTGAGAGACGCTGTAAAGGCCGGAACATGTTTCCATCATCTTTTGGGCAT
>NW_010395043.1:94525-97692 GCF_000710305.1 Buceros rhinoceros silvestris
TCCTCATTTGTGCATTCCTGACTACGCTCTGCACTGACTAGAAACCACAGATGGTGTTTGTTGAACCTCAGGTTCCTCAGTCTTGCTGACAGGCAGGAATTATTGGTTCCAACCAAACACCACACAAACGCAGGTAGAGGGCTCACATCCAGACTGTCTGCTCGCCTACACTGGCGAAGCCAAGCAGCAGGTTAAAAACCAAACAGGAGTCGCAGCATATACATGACAAACGTGAAGCGACCTCTCCGCAAAATATATACATCTTTGAGAAAAGCTGGTAGTCCCTGACTTCAGACTAGTTCTCTGACTGTAACCATGCAGGTTAGCGGTCTCCTCTCAGTTCTTGTGGAGAGGTGCTTCACTACAAAAAGCTTCCCAAGAAGTCTTAGGTGCTTTTGACCCCCCAGCAATTTCTACACATTCCACATGGTAGGCCCAGTGCACGCCATCACACATAGCCTGAGCATCTTCTCAAAGAGCTAGTTAGTTCCCGCGCAGGTGACGCCAGCAGTTATGTAAAAACATGGCTGCCCAGCGCACTCTGATGTGTTTGTGGTAGATCATGAATTTAGAGAACTAGCTCTAGGCACGTCCTATAAATGGATAATGGCACACCTGAACTTTAAGGTTCACAATGCCTGTCAGCATCACACCTAGAAGTGCTTTCATGGGAAGGTTAAGGTCTTGCTTACCTTGGCTGACACAAAAAAATCAAGAATGCTGATTTCAAAAGGCATATCTTGGATGGTTGTCTCTAAAAGGATGCTTAATGAGGCAATGGTTTTCATCCACTGCTGGGTTCACAGTAATACACACTCACTGTCCACATGTTCTCTGTAACTGTAATCATTTACATGCAGTCCTAAAAAGGGTGCTGCAGCACAAGTGAGTCGAATTCCATCTTGTTGACACAACCCACTGTAGCTGTTACTAAGGCAAAAATGTTACTACGCTATAATTAATCTGGCCTGAGACTTAAGAATGTCATTAAAGTAGGCTGCCATCTCTTTTAAACAACTGCATTAATCTATAGTAGAGTGCAAAAAGCAGAGCAAAATTAACATCAAATGCAGGAACGGCTTCCAAACATGAAAAACAGTCTCCCAAACATCAATAACATAATCTTAGTGTACCATAAAGCCTAAACAACTGTGTTAAGAGAACTTGGCTTTCTGCACTCTGCAGAAAATATATGGTGGCACGAGGAGAGAACCCCTACTGGCAAAGTTAACTATGGACCATCAGAATGAAAAGATAAAGTCCTTCCAAATTAAAAGCTAAAGGCTAAATGCCTCCATAAAACCAGGGTGACTGTCGGAGACAAATGCACACATGCAGCACTTTTGCCAAAACTCTTCACGTAAAGTGTTGAGACTTCTCAAACAGCTTTTTTCTCTCTGATGTGAAAATAGGATGCTGTAACGACACTTGCAAAATTCAGGGGTTTTGAAGTGTCTTGCCCATCAGGATGGACTCCTCACCTGTCTCTGAGAAAAGCTTTGCAACTGCCTTAGAAGAAAACCCATGTTTCGGTGCAGTGGCAAGGATTTGTGATAAACCAACAGAAATTGAAATTCTCATTTATGATGAATCCATTCCTTACTAGAGAGGGAAAACACCAGAAGAAACCAGCTCCCTCCACTTCTCTAGTTATTGTCTTCTGCTTGTTAACTTAAAGAAATATTAAGATGAATATTTTCTCCTCATTTTTAGAGGCCTGAAGAAGCAGAAGCATCAGTGGAGTGCAAGAGGCAGTGCCTTGGTTTCATCTCCTTTCCTGTGCATATGCACAGGACACATTGCTCTGGCGTAAAGACAGGGGAAATCCTCACCAAAACCAGTTGAGAAAAACTTGGTGTTGGGGAATCATCTGGTTGTCTTTAGCAAGTGGAATTCAAGGGACCTGGTTTTTCAGAATTGGCAGCTAAAGCCCAGTGTTGAGAGAATTCAACTCGAATTTGTCTTCCAAACACGGAGGCCAGATGTTCTGAACAGTTCAGAGGCATGTGGAGTGCTGAGCTTTCTCCGTCTGGCCAGATGCACCGCTATTTGAGCATGGAGAAAGAGAAGATTTGGACACCCCTTTGCCTACTTTTTGCTACCATAGCTACATCTTTCAGGACTCATCATTATCACTGTTAGTCTCAAACACAATGACTTTATTAACTGGGTTTCTTCCTCATGTTCTCTAAACAGTCACCTTACATGTTGAAATAGTTTACAGGAAACAAAATCTTAACGAATGATCAAGGGACACAACTCCTCTTAACATCACTCTCATAAACCCAAAATTTGTGTTTTGGAAGGCCCAGAAGCATGGACTGGAAGTATGGTTCAGTTTCAACAGAACTTGCTGCGTCACGCTACCACAATGACAAGCTCCTGACCAGCGTGGACAGTCAGAGCAATCAGCAATGGATGCTCAGAACCTGCTACCCCTTGGCTACAGCCATGGGGAGAACAGTCAGAACTGATCCGTATTTCCGATAGCAACTGCCTTAAGGTGCTTGTTACAGATTACTGGCTCTCCAGATGCAACTCTAAACTTTCCAGGAGAGAAATTAAGAAAAGCAGCAAAATGAAAATGAAAGAAAAGAATATCTCGGGCATGATTCCTGTTACCGTATTCAGTGGAGAAGAAGAGGGGGAAACAAATAGTTGAACATTTGAAGATGTAAAAGATTCATTTTTTACATTATAACATAAAAGTTCAATTGAGTTTCAGCCGCCTTTTAACAGAAACAGCCTGAAATTTCCATGTTACACTACGTTAACTCTTTTGAGCAGTTCTGTGACAGAGGGTGTTAGATGAGAGCCGGTGGCCTCTTTTACTCTGAAAAACGTAGGTGTAACATAGGCAATGCAAAACAAAGTGGATGAAAAAATAGTCACCTCTCACCCAAATAAATTATTCCTAATCCAATTTGAGACTCAGAATTCTTATGTAATTCTAGGGAAGTCACTTCGTTTTCCCAGAGGGCCTCTTGTTTATGGTCTTGCACAAACTCCTAGTGTTTGACTCAAGACAACAGAAGCGCTATTGGAGCCTGCTTTTCTCTAACAGTATGTTTTTCTTCTTTCTTAACTGCTTTTTAATTTTTCAAAGATCTGTAATTTCCTCTCATTTTCATAGGCCTTTTAATCCAACTGGGGGGGTGGGGTGGGGG
>NW_010395043.1:97796-99081 GCF_000710305.1 Buceros rhinoceros silvestris
TGGGGGTGTGGGAACAGGCATTGCAGGATTAACATCTTTACCTGCTTTTGAAGCCCAACTTTTTCCAGACTGAGAGAGACAGAAAATCTGTCACTGAATACACATGGTTCAATAAACTCATGTACACATACTTAGTAGACTAATTCCTTCTAGACCAAAAATCACTTTAGACTTTTACTTCAAACAAACAAAGAAGAAGTAAAGCTGTCATATTAATTCAGTTCCCTGATCGATCCCTGAGGGAAACTGCCAGCATCACTTTTATTTTAAAAGCTCGTAAGATGTGTTTAATTTGGTTCTGTAGTTATTTGTTCAGTATGCAGTGCAAATTTTTCTGGCTACAGACACGGGATATGGTAAACCTTTGCCTGGATCAATGTCCAACCTCTTTTAAGTTGTGGAGAAAGTTACTCTCTCATAAAGTTCAGACCTGCCAGACTCAATAACTCTACAAAAATGTTCAGATGAAAATTGCTTCAAGCAATCCTAGTAGAAAGCCAGCACCTCACCCCTAGTTTAAAGTTATGATCCTTATCATAATTAATTCAATAAAGAAGTAATGTACTTCAACCTAGGCATAGAGAATAATTTTCTGTCGTGGCTGGTATAAACTTTCAGCTAAGGACGTTTTAAACTCTGGACCTGATCTTTCAGAGCAAATAATAAATTGCAGACCCAGAGCCAGCAGATTATAGCTGAAGTTGAACCATTGTAAATATGTTGCTATGTCTAAGATGAAAAGGTACACTGGATGTCCTTTTACTGACAAATTAAACACTAATAATATTCTTTGAGCTGTGAATGAATTGAAGAGTAGGAATTGATATGTGACTCATAAGCTGACATACTTTGCATCGTAAATTTTAAATCAATATTCTTCTGCTGGTGAAATACAGAACTAATTCACTGTCAAACAAACACTTTTGCAGATGTTTATTTGAACGCTGCAATCTCAAATGAGTTAAGTATTGCATTTATAATTCACCTTCCTTTTGTTTAACGTTCTTGTTTTGCTGTCACACCTTTTCCTCGCACTCCTGTGAGAAGCAGCTCCTGCTGCAGAGACACGCTTACCTGCTCTGAAGTACCCTCAACACACGGAGGAGTAACCAACCTTTCGCCCCTCTACCCACTGAAGATTCTGGAGAGAAATACGTGCTGATGACAGTGGGCATGCAAAGCAATAGCACAGGAGCAGAGCTGAGCATGCATGCTACAAGCACTCTTCAGTCTATTCACTGTTATTTTTAATGTGCATTTAGCAGTAAGAAAGACAGATGACCTG
>NW_010395043.1:99229-144337 GCF_000710305.1 Buceros rhinoceros silvestris
CTTTCCCTCATCTGCTGGGCTACCTTAAAGCAAACGCCCGTTTTTAAAATGCAATTGTAAAGCTGAGTGTGTACTTCTTTAAATCTTAGCTTTTCTTTTATCGGCTCATCTCACATTCCATCTCACTGCATTCAGTCGTTTCTGTGCTGCAGTGTGACATAACTTGCTGCAGTGTTAACAGTTCCAAAACATGTAAATTGCTTTTCCAAGACATCTTATCCAAAACAAATATCCCCTTCTGACTAATTTAGTTTGAATATTCATAGATAATCTCTATGAGACATACTTAAGATACTCACACCGCATTCATCACATGTAAGAAATGTATTTTTAATCCTAATACACATGGATTCGTGTGCTCTTTTTAATTCTCCCAGTTCTTACCATATAGATGTTAACTATGTCTCTACCTTTAAAATAATGCACAATGCAAATTGCAGAACTATTAGGAAACATTTGTGGCCCAAAATTTCCATAGTACCCAAGCACCGATGCAGTACAAATTACAACTGCATCTGTATTTAAAACAGGAGAATGTGTGTAGTCCCCTGACTTGCAAATACTCATCTAGGTGAAAAATCCCAGTGATGAGGAGGATTCCATGGTTTGTTTTGTTTAGATGTTACTGACTGAAGGGGAGTTTGTGGGATTTTAACTCATATAAAACTCTTTTAGTCATACCACAATATTATGTTATCCTAAAGCAAAGAAGCAAACCAAAACTCTTTAAAAGAGGCTTTGAGTAGAATTTAAATGAAATGATTTTTCACATATATTTTCTGACTGAAAACAGTTGCTACGGATCTGCCAGGGTAAAACCAAATTAGATTACTAAGCTTTATGAGCTACACTTCTCACTTAAATCCTCTTTTGCTAAGAACTATGTTGTAAGTTTGTTTTCCTCAACTGAGCAGCCTTTACACTGTGCAAGTAGTTCAGATTATATGAATTACAACACTCAAGCTTCCTGGTGTACGAGACCAGGCTCGGATAATGTCAGTAGATGTTACTCTGTAGAAATCTATTTGTATACTTTAACTATTTTGAAAGCAACACTGTATGGTATTTCAGGTTCTTTTACACTAAATTACCTCCACTTCAGAAGTGTCTTAAATAAATTTAAGCTCACGTATATGTCAGTACCATCACACCGCCTAAAAATGTACCCAGCAAATAAAAACCTCAAAGCAGCTGGAATGATCGATCAGTTATTTACAGGACGCACAAACCAGGATATATAGGAAGTAACTCAACACACTAGAGATCGGTTGCTGTTACAACAAATGCGTTTTTGCCAGAATGTTTGACCAACACTTGCAACCCTGCACCCCCACCCCCTTTGAGTCCCCCTTGGATTGATTAAATTGGCTCAAGATGACACCAATAATTGGCTCAAGATGCCGCTTCGACAGACCCAATGATCCATATCTTTGCATTCCCTAAAATCAGTCCTTTCAGCTCTGTGTTAGATTTAGGATGGTTTACATTGGCTCTGTCACAAACATTTTAATAAAGTCCCAGAGAAACCTCAAACTGGTGACATCATTGCATGGTGTTAAAAAAAAGCTCCACTTTGCTGGTTAGTTGTTAGCCTTTATAATCCGATCAGAATCTCTTTTTCCACTATATTTTGTCATTCCTTTATAACTCTCTGCAATTAGAAGCATAGTATTAAAAAGAGTAAAAATTAATATTAGCTATAAGGAGAAAACAATTCTAAGTGTTTTGACATCAAGTAGTAAAACGAAAAAAAACCAACCTCAAACATTTACTGTATCCTACGGGCAGGAGGCCTTAAACTGCTGGGTGTGTTATTTTTGAACTGTTAGATGAATTAATTACTATGAAAGTATTGGCTGTTCTCATGAGACTATTGTACAAAGGAAATGCAAAATAACGGTATCAACCCCCCTGGAATGGCTCACACTCATTTAACTACTTTTAAAAGAAGCTGAGTTGCAAATTCTTCGGTGTCCCCAGACTGCCTATATACCTGGGTCCAGATAACACACACTGGGCCTGATTCTCCCGTGGCTTGTGCACAGATAAAGACAGTGATGTTCCAGCGGCACCTGAGGAAAGGGCTAGGGCTGCTCAGAACCATGCCCATGCCATTTGCCTGTTTTCTCCTGAACGCACGGCTTTTTAAAAACGAGCTTTTTTGACCGTTAAATCTCATCCCCTCCAAGAACGGATTCACTAAGGAGCTCCACAACGCAGGCACTCCTGTTATCTGATATCGAGGCTCCTCGAGCTTTCCAGATTTTTGAGTTTAAACAGATGACAGTCCTTGTGTCATCAGATGTTATTACTTAATTACTTTTAGCAGTGGACTTTATATAAAAAGGTTACTCTGAGTATTTTTTTCCACAACACACTGGAAAATTTGACGTGCTTTTCCTTTTCAAACTCAAAGGCTGATTTCACGTCCTGAATTTCCATACTATTGTCCTTAAAAATAAGAAAATCCCAAGTAAGAGAGAGCTAAAGCCTACACCCAGTTTAAAGCCCAGGAACAGTCTGCCTTGCCAGGCGCCAGTATTTCCTGTGATAACGAAATCTTACTTACAGTACGGTAGCTCCCTGACACCCAACCACAGCCCAAGAGCCACTCATGCCAAGCGCTGGACTGACATGTGGTGGATGCTCCAAGCCCTCATGCCACCCTCAATAACCAAAAAACAAAACAGAGGAGGTGAGCAGAAGAGGGAGCAAAGAGATAGGAAATGATTTATTTAAGGTCAGGAGCAGAGCCAGCATTTGAACCTGGGTCTTCTACTCTGCATGGCGGTGCGTTATCAGCACACTCCCTGCCTCATGTGCCAAGACTGAACAGACCTCGCCACTTCCACATGTTGCAGAGGACACTTGGCTCTTCACAGCTCAGGAGCCCATGTGAACTGCTTCATTCTTGACATCACAAGCAGCAGCATAAGCAAAATACGACCAGGACACTCCTTCTACACTGAAAGTCGCTGTGCAGCTACATGCAATATCAGCCCCTTTCATGCACAAGGTATTTGAGAGCGGGAGGTAGTTCATTTTTCCGTCTTTCTTTATAAAACAAACAGTTTGGTCCAGATGCTTGGCTAGTGCGAACGAGCGTCACCACATTATCATCCTCAATTTACACTTCTCACTGAAGAAAAGGGAGGCCGACGGTCAGTTTGAGCTCCCTTCAAAAATCAAAACCAAATCATAGACCTTTACTATCAAAACACAGAAATATTTATTTTCAACATGTTAGTTAAAAACATGATAGCAGACTTTAATGAGCTAAAAAAATAAACTGGCTTTTAAAACTAAATCAACTTTCTCAACAGATACAATGCTTACAACCAGTATAAAAGTCTAATGATCCTGTTTCAGGTAAATCTAGATAAAAGTATTTTTCTCATTCTGTTCTTTTCCAACATTCCTTAAAACAAGGAGATAAAATACAATTATTTCCAGAAAAAGCCTATTTTTAAGAAAATATTTCTAGTAAACGCTAAAAGCCTTCCTTGTGTCTCCTCTTTGCTTTTTTTTTCTTTTTTTTTTTTTTTTTTTTAAGGGAAACCACACCAGGATAACTGCAAGCATATTTCCAAAATAAAACGAAAAAGGTGATTTTCCAGGTTTCAATATGTAACAGCTTTTTAAATTATCCAATACGCTGCCTTGATTCTGTACAAATGTTCCCTTCCTTCAAAGAGACGAAAAAGCATGTACTGCCAGATCTGATTGTATGTCGAGAGTGGATCTGATCCCCTTGTCACTAAGGTTACTAATCAAATTTCCATCCAATATGCTCATGCAGGATTTCCTGATCAAACACTTAAATCTGCCCCCTCTGCACCCCCATTAGCTAACATGTTTTATATGTAGCGGGGTCATCAAAAGTGTAATTCCCTTAAAGAAACCTAATCCTGCCCTCTTGTCAACCAGCAGATAGCTAATAACGCTTTCTATTCTACATTTTTGGAACATCAATAGCATACCAGAAATTAAGATCTTATTCTAATCTCCCAACAGATGTTCAAAACAAAGGCATCGCATACGTACGTTACATGTAGTTAAAAGCCGTCAGGTGAAGAAATAAGGAGGTTTCATATGCGACTACCTTGTTTTCGTCGCAGGAAAACACGAGGGAGATTTTTGTCTCTGTTTGGGCTGGGTCGCTGTCCTGCAGGACCTACCCAGGTAAGGTAGCTGGCCCACGGTGTCACTTCACTGCTGAAACAAGGGGACGTTTGGAGAGAAACCTCAGGCCGGTACCTAAACATGACCATTCAGGAAAGCTGCTGAGGCTCCGCTGAGCTGTTTCCGTACTCGCTCACAACATGCGTGTTCAGCCTCACACACGCTTCCCTTTTTTACAGGGGTTTCTACAGCTGCTCTGCTCTGAATACGCACTAGATGTTTCATCACTGCTTTTCTCTTCTTCATACGAAAAAAGGCCAAAGCAAAAGAAGAAATCTAGCAAATCTCTTTCAATGCAGATAAGGTTCAATACTATTACTGAAGGCAGTTTGCATTCTGAAAACCACCTTTTTTATTTTTAATAATAAAATAAAACCTTGAAGACTTGGTTCAAGGTGGTTTTCGTTTTTTGTTTTTGTTTTTTTTTTCTTTTGTAAATGAATTTCTTTATTAACAAGTTGAATTAGAATTTTCACTAAAGAAATATAACTTCCATGATGATCCTTTTGGAGGTCTGGGGCGGGGGTGGTGGGTGGTTTTCTTTTTCTTTTTTTTTTTCCTGAGCAATGGTGACAATCAGAGTAGCAGAAGTGGGCCAGGAAATTTAACCTGACTGGTCGAACTCTGGGCTGAATCTGTAAGGTCTGCAAGGCCCAGCTTTGTCAGAACTCAGTGAATTATATGCATCTGAATGGCAAAACAGATTTAAAATGCTGTCCATTTCCACTTAACATTTGCCCCAGACATCGTCGAACTTCAACCAATTCGAACTCCACTGACCCAGCGTTAGCCGTCAGCAGCTTCGGAATCTGAATGGAATTCTTCATTGCATATGCTGCAGTTCAAGTTCATTTTCCTTTGATACATGGTCATTTAACGATTTTTTAATACATAAAAAGAACAAGTGCAATGTAATCCTCACGTTTTCAGTTTTGGTTAGAGGTAGTTTATGAAGTCAATATATAATGCTGACAGATCGGAATAATACAGAATTTGGGGGGACCTTTTAAAAATACTTTAAGTGCAACTGAATAATTTCAACTACTGTAAATGTAGGAAAATGTATTGTAAGCATATAAATACCATTTTGAAAAAGGTTTGTTGAGTTTCGGGTTTTTATTGATTTTAAAGCGACTTACTGAATAGAGTTAAGGAGAAAGAGCTTAAAAGGATGATTTAATTTACTTCACATTTTTCTGTACAATAGCTTTAATGGAAAACAAGTGGATGGTTTATGCTTTAACTAGAATAAAATTTAATATAATAATGTATGGGAGCAAATTCAACTACAAAACTGGTTGCAGACAATCTGGGAATATTAGGTATACGAGCTTTTTAAAATAAAGCCCTCACTACACTATCAACGAATTTTCTTTTGCCAATGAGTTTTTTTCAGGCTTTTCTCTGACACTGTAGAACATACAGATTTCTAAACACTGAAATGATAAACACTTTCTAGGTGAACTGCTTGGATTTTAGTTCAAAAAAAAATGAAGAAAGGATTCAGGAAAACTGAATTCTTGGAACAAATTACATCACAAGAAAATAATGTGGACACTGTAAGCTCTTATTTCCTTGTGTACAAAAATCATTTGTTTACTTGTAAATCTGGAATTATCAATTAGTATCCTAGCCTGAAATCTTCATTTTTATCTGAATAATGCTATAATTTAATATTGAGTACGATCTTAAGATTCTTTTTTATTCCCAGCATATTTAATATACTTTGACGTTTAGCAAAATCAGCCCAGTCACTGAAAGGGAAAGAAAGAAAGTTTCCAAACAGTAATATGAGTCTTAACGAGAGATTTCAAATGAAAACAGCGATGAGTTATGCAAACGCAGCTGATATTGCATCATACTCCCAAATCTTCTCTAAATTAGCTCTATGTCAGGGGGCTATGCTGAGAGAATAGGTACTTGTGGAAGTGTGTCGGATTAAAAAAAGTTACAGTAATATCAGTTTACTGAGAGATCTAAGAGATCATTACATTTTATTGCAATGAGCAAAGTTTTTAAGTTCCCTTTTTGGTTGTTTGGGGGAGACTGTTTCATCTTAAAGCTATAGCTCAATTTAATATATTACTTTAAAGCCTTACTTTCCTATTTTTTTCCAGCACAAAACACTTTCTCATTTTAATGCTGCTAAATAAGTAGATCTTGTCCAAGTGACAAATACTTTGAGTGCTCACAGCAGGAGGAGTCCTTTAATATGAGCTGTGTTAGAAGAATGTGTGATCTGATTCTACTTTCTGACAGGGAGGTAGAAGGATCCCAGGTAAACACCGTTACGTCACAAAGTGAGTCCACAACAGGAAGAAAATATGCCAGAGCGAAACATCACAGACCTTTGTTACATTTGACAGAACAAAACACCACTGTTATGGGTGTTCTTCCTCACTCACTACTGTAAAACATCAAAAAAGGGAAGTCCACAGACTTAGAGCAAATTTGGAATAGAATTACACAGGAGAAGGCACCATTGGCCCAAGGATGCTCCACAGTGTTTCCTCAGCTGCCAACACAACAGACCACAAAAATCAGCAAAAATCACGAACCTTAGCAAGAATTCAGTTATATCTGAGGTACAGAATATGGCCCCAAACAATGCAGAACAAAAACTCTCGCCAGAGGTTTATGAGTGCCAGTTATGACATGCTATGCAAGGCTATAGTACTGCATGAAATTAATTAAATACCTGAATTAAATACCAGAAATATGGCTGGAAACTCACCTACATATACACAGAGAGTATCAAATTAAATTAATTTTCACTGTTTCTGTGTATTAGCTTCATTTTGGGGACATGTGACTGAGCTGCACATATTAAGTGACTGCTGCAGTTTGGCAGGGAGTTGTTAATGACAGAAACTGTAAGGCAAAAGCTGAAGCTCAGCCTTCCCAGCTCCAGAGTCTTCTTGTGAAAGTTCATCCTCTTCTACCATAGTTTACCTCTCTATTAAATGGAGAAGGAGGGCAAGGAGGAACATGCATCACCACAAATCAGAGCAGTAGGAAGGTTACAAAGAGAGACATACCATCTTCTAAGCCTTTACTCAGCTGTCCACCTTGAGCTCTTTAAAAAATGAACTCTCTGAAAGCCAAAGTATCTCATGTACCCGTTATTCATAGAGGATGAAACTCGGTTCATCCTTTGAAAGACAGAGGCACAAGCATTTATTCAGAAGGGCCATCTGGTAAAATGAAACTCAATCCAACTGTCAGGCTGCCTGAAAATTTAATTCAGCATCTTCTAGTGTGGCCTAAAGTGAAATAAAAGTTGCAGCTTCTGTCTTTTGGTGTGGTGTTGCTGTGTAGATTCGTTCCCTATTGGAGCCTTCTGCATCCAGATGTGCACACCTCCACCAGAATGCACCAGCTGCTGGCAGAGACCGTAGCACAGAGGGGCAGGAGGGCCAGGCCACGGCCCTGTGTGTTGGAGGAACTTTTACCAGTTCTCCTTGCACTGCTCTGCCCTGTTAGAGAGACACTGCAGCTGCATTTAGCCACTGCAATCAGAGGGGCAAAAGGGAACAGAAAAGAACCTTCCAGAATACTCTCAAAGAATGATAGGGCCTTTGTGCGAGTGTCCATGAGGCACAGGCACTGAACCAGCACTGCACAGAGGAGTTGAGTGGAAGGCCAGAGCCTGTGACTTGCCCAAGGTCACCCGGCAGACAGTGACAGGAGTGGAATGGGCCAAGGTCTCTCGGTTCCCAACAACGTGCCGTTATTTTAATATAAACTGTGACACCGACATGCCAGGACATGGCTTCAGCCAGTGTTCAGTGTGTAGGTGCTTCATGTAGCCTTCCCAATGCCCACAGGTATATCAGGCTAAAAAATATCCTTAAAGTACGAATGTTGAATGTTGAACAGTAAAAGGCCAAACGTTAAGTTTTCGTGGGAAAGTTGTGAAGAGCTCAGCAGCACGGTGCACTATCTCCTAGTCCAGCCCCAAAGCCAAACATTCCCGGCTTGTCGGTTCTGTTTGAAGAAGTGAAGGCCTCACCCCAGAAGCTACACTTGCTTGGTTGAGGCAGCACTGTTTTGATTTTGAAGAGGGAGGCTTTGGCACCCTCTGTTAATTGTTTAAAAACAGATACGCTGTGCAGTCGGTAGAGGATAGAAACAAAGAAAGTTTTCTTCCCCAAAGAAAACTTTCTTTATGTGCTCCTTGTTTTGTCCACAGCAAACAAGAGTTTATCTTTAGCTTCTTCTTCTCTTGCTTGGCTGTATCTTGACCAGAAATAGCTACCTGGATAATAAATTTTTAATAAATTTTTTTTTTAAAAAAAGGAGATCTGAAGAAGCCTCCTATTTTATTTCTAATGAAACAAACAACTTTTGCTTGTGCTTATGGAGTAAGAATTTGAATATATTTCCTTAGACATTTTCTTCGAAGTTGATAAAGAATGAAAATTAAGCCAAAAACAAATATAGAAGAAAAAAAAAGAGAAACCTAATCCTGGAATATCTAATCAAAGAATAACTTAATTTTTATATAGTGACACTTTGGCTTCAGGGAAATAATAATTTATGTTTTGTCAATTACTGCATTTCCCCCACATTTGTTTTTTTAATGGTTGAAATTAAATTAGTCAAATTAGACATCATGTTACTCCATAAGCAACAAGGTAGAAACTGGTCGAGCTTCAGTTACAAAATACACAACCAAATCTACTTGTTCTGCTTCATGTCATAAATATGACCATGGGGCACTTTAAACCAGCTATGTGTTAAAAAGAAACAAAATAGTACAAATACTGTAAAATAGTAGAAATACTGTCAAATACTAGTTTGAGAAAATAATAATACCCATGTTTCTTCTGAATGGGACTTTCGTTCAAGCAAAGCCTGCAAATTTTGGGCCTTTCATGCAGTCTTGTGGCATAGGAACATTCAGAGGAAAATGTGAAAACTCTGGTTCAAAACATTAATTTGGAGAAAACCAAAACTGCAATTAAAAGGAGGGGAAAAAATAGACACTGGCATGTACAGGCTTTTTTTGGTAGAGCTCTGTTCCCAGTTTACTTAGAATTTAGTATCTAGGTTGCAACAACTACAGCATGACTTTCTAACCACTAAGCTCTTCCCCACTCCAAGCCAGTAGTTTAATGAAAGCTCAGTTATTTCTGATGGAGAACCCTGATAGAAATCTGAGACAAACGCTCCTCCTCATAGTAAATGATGAAGTCGCCACAAAGCATGAGAAATGCTAGAGCACACAACCCTCTGAAGATGGGCATTACGACTAACGAGTAGCTGCACTTTACTTGTAGAAAACCACCCCACCACAGCACCAGCATAATTCAAACCCGAGGACCACTTCCACTGGAGAATTGCCATGAAGCAAGAAGCACTCACGAAACTTAACGCCATTTTCCAATTTTTGGCAGGACTCATCTTTTGGAGACAGAGAGAAGGAGACAATAAAATACCTGCCTCTGAAAAATATACCTCAAGTTGCAAAAACTCATTGCCTAGAAATGAGGCCTGGGGTAGCTCAGTCCTTGTCACGCACCATATACGGGCTGAGACTCCCCTGTAGGGCCACGGCTGTAATCAGTTCACTGGGAACTGCTGAATGCTGAAAATTGGACTCACTGCGAAGACTTTTGTTACCGGAAGCACTAAATCACTTCTGACTGATCCAGTCTAAAGCATTTATGCAGACTGTTGCATGTATGTTATATGCAACATGACTACACTGCACGGTAGAACGTGGGGTTTTGTCAGCTATAGTCCTTTCCTGCCAAAACCCGTTACCCAGCAGTGGCAGAATGGAAACAAATAAACAAGACGCTGGAGAAAACAATTAATGCATGTGCTGCAGCTTCCCTTCCAACCCAAACCGACTGAGTTCTGGCAGGAGGAGCTGAAGCTGCGCTCTCCATTCCAGAAGGCCAACGCGCAACAGTCAGTAATCCTACCACACATGCCTAGAGACATCCCAAACACACAGCCCCATTTGTTTCGCAATCCGTACGTCCATGCCAGTGCTGAACTGAAGAGCTTGGTCTTCACTTCAGCATTGTAAATTCCCAGTGCTCGACGTTGAGTTGCACAATGTTTGATATTTCTAGCTTGTGACGGCATGCAACTTGACATCGCTTGACTTTCTAACCCATATGCACATTACAGGAAAAACTAATAGATCTCTAAAGATGGAACAAAGGACTGTAAAGGCACAAAGAAATCAGCATTATCAGCACGGGAACACTATGCACTTCTGTGCCCAAAGGAAATCAAATGGAGTCAAAACTTGACTGGACTGGGATCAGAGCATAAGCCTACTTTTAAGAGCCTGCTGTTTAAATAAATTTTGCTTCCTTCACAGAATCAAGGGGAAAACACATTTTGGGATTTGTCCTTCACAAATCAGCTATTTCCAAGCTACACCTGCATCTCTCAGCACCATAACAGAAGTTTATAGGCAGTCATCAGTTGAAAGAGCAGAACTTGCTCCTTGAAGAAGGGTGGCACTCTCAGCGTATCCACACGGTTTTGCATCGTACAAGGCAGAAGCAGACTGGGTGACCTCTTTGCTGAGGCAGTTGTCATTCTGTTAAGCTACATAATACCAAAGTACTGATGCTGTAAATGGCTCATATGCTGCAAGCGTGGTATAGGAACACACCCAAATTACCAACAGTGCTGAGATGCTGTGGAATAAGAGATGCTACATGTTTTTTTTCCCCTAAAGTGCACACACCCAGCCTAAGAGATTTTAACAACTATTATTTCTTCGGTAGCTGCTTAGCAGGAACCTAGTAAAAAGCATTTTAGAAAAAGAATATTGCTGCCTGTGCAGTGCAGTGACTACACTCTAAGAAAAGCCGCACTTGATCAACACAGTACCCAGCCTCCAAGAATCATTATTTTACTTCCTTTGATTCAGAGTCTAGTCAAGCTCTTACACAATGAAGTCCAGGGGTCTCTCTACTGTCTCTCATTTCACAATCAGGGAGGCCCTTTCAATCTCTTGTATGAGCCAAGTGCCAAGGAAGGGGTCAGCCATTTGCTGAAATGCTTGGCTCAGTCATCACCCACCGCTTTTTGCTGGCCGAAAAGGAAATCGGAGAAAGGAGGGCAGGGGAAAAAGCAGAGATGGGAAAAGGAAGCAAAAGGAGAAGAGCAGAACGATCAATGAGCTGTTTTAACAGGAAAATATTTCAGGTATATGATCGCATATGACATGTCATCTATGATGTATCTTGATCAATGAGCTGTTTTAACATGAAAATATTTCAGGTATATAATCGCATATGACATGTCATCTATGATGTATCTGACTCTGAAACAAGTCATATGAAGGTATTTTTTAACTGTATTTATGGTCAAGGAGAGGAAAGAAGGTCATGAAAAGCCGTCTGTGAACACACACTGTTCCCTGCAGCACAGAGTCTGCACACCTTCTCCAGTGGATAGATGTGGAGCCAAACCTCTGGAACACTTGATATCAAACTCTTAATTAGGACAACTTGATCACTCTGCCTTGTAAAGGGTTAAAGCCTTTTCCAAGTCTGCTCTGAAAATGCTCAAATACTGATGTACAACATAAAAGTAGTAAGTGCAGAAGGTGGCATTTTCAACTGACAAATTATCCTGCCCCATCATGGTTTTAACGACTGTGAAAATCTATTTATTATTAGGTATAGCCACAAAGAAACAGTGCAAATATTTTCCAAGTGCCTGTATTAAATTTTACATTTACTGAATTTTCTTTTGCATTTAAGGCTCTGTTATTATTTTCTGATAGCTAACTGCATATTATTTTTTCTGTTTCAAACGCCGTGGAGCACCACACTAAACAGAGTCACACTGACCCTCAATTTGCACATGCATGGTTATTATTGATTAATCACAGACTTAATATCATAGGTTTCCAACTGAAAACCTTCATGCAGGTCAACATACTCAGAGATCAGGAAAAAAAACCTGAAAAATGAGAATATGGAAAAGAGACATATATACATACATATATAGAGAGAGACATATCTATATATTATATCTATATAGATATTGACATAAATAGATATATATGTCTCCCCATAACCAATCAGGATACACAGGTGGTATTCAAAACCAGTTGTCTATTAGAAAGGCACAGGTGCATAATTCAGTAGAAAAGCCGATGTGGATACCTTTTAAGGGCTCATACAATAGTATTCGGTCACCTGTATTCTCTCTAATAGACCCATCCTGAAACTTTTTAAAGAACTTTCATCTGTTCATTAACGTTATAGGTAAAGTTCTGTAAACACTCTGGGTTACTGAAGAATGATCCCGTTTTGACATCAAGTAATTCTTGTAACTTGAGATAAACTCTGACTAATCCCTCAACAGGAACACGTTTTGTGAGATACTGCTGACAGTGATCTTGATCAACAGATCATGAATGCTCTGGTCTTAAAAACATGAGCATTGATTGTAATACATGGGAGGTTCCCTACTGACTTCATCAAAGCCTGTTTCTCTGCCACTCCTCAGTCTCTCTCTGCGCTTCTGTCTGAATACCCCATTGATTAATTGTCGGCAAATCCCTCCCCACTGATATTTTATATTAGAAGAAGGTATCTCAGATTTTCAGAGTAAGAACATGCAAATGAGAACAGCTTTGCCTCCGTCTCCTCAGATTTCTTGGGCCTCCTTTAATGTGGCAGCCTGTATTTATGTTTTTTTCTGGAGAGTGTAAAGCTGCAAAACCTCATTGCAGAACTATGGTAATAAAAACAAATAATGTGGCAATTGAGATAGCAATTTTGGCAACAGTATCTCCTGTCCTGTGAAGTGCAGAATTAAGCCATTCGTGCAGCAAGCAGGACATGCTGTCAAATGGGCAGATGGCACAGAACCAAAACTATTCTTTCCTGCTTGACAAATTGTTTGCTTATGTAGACATAAGATGTTATGCTTGACGCTCTTTAATGGTGGCGGTGAAGAACCTTCTGCTGTTCATCAAAGGCTGTTCTAGGCTGTGTTCCACACTCGTAAGAAAACATTTTGATGTCTTATTTAGTAGAATGAATATGAACAATTCAAGTTCTTTAAGCTCTGATCCTGAAAAAGGATTTACCTCCAAAGCAGCCCACTGTTTTTAGGAGGATCTCTGGGTAACAAACAGGTGTATTCAGACATGCTGAACTGCACTTACGCCTTCAGCTTGTGGAGTTTTGCATGCATTGTGGTTGATGGTATCCAGCTTCTCTGATATTCCCTTCCCGTGCTATTTTCAGTTAAGCTTTGTGTATAATCTAAGAACATCCTAGCAGAAACCAATCTGACAAATGAAATTACAGATCTCTCCTCCATCTAGGAGATGCTTACTCTCATGTCAGCTCTTACAGACCTGATGATGTCATAATCATTTACTATATTCACCCTATACATTTTTTTAGTGGGGCAGTCAATATTTAGAGCATTGCTGAATGAACATTCAGATCAGTTACATGTAAGAACAAGAGAAGTTTCCACAAATCAAAAGACCTAGTACCTGCATTTCCAGGACTTTACTTAGGAAATGTAATTTAAGCATGAAAGGCTCCTTCTCTGAATTTAGGCTTAGGTATCTGAATGAATCTTCTACAGATTTGCTCCTGTCATTAAAATTAAGCACACAGACCATTGGAAGCTGTTTATGTATTTAGTAAATTGTTGAATCATGTTTATTTGGGGATGAAATTCTAGACTGCCCAGTTCAGAAGACAGAGAATAACTGGATGAAAAGAGTGTTTATGTCCCGTGCTGGCTCAGTGTAATTAGTAAACAAAAAGTTGAGTAATTATTAAAATAAATTGTGCTACAAAATCTTAGATTTGTATCATTATTGAAAGAACCTCAGTGAGTGTAGAGTTTGATTAAAAATACATGACTACCATTTCAATAGTCACTTAAATCATCAGTGAGAGCTGGAGCAAGAAAACTCATCATGGTAGCATAAATCACATTTATGAAGACACTCCAAGTCTTCAGACCTCTTGTGGCTCTTAATGTGGATGGAAAGTGACTCTAGTCATTGGATCCCAACATGATGAGAACTGTAGTCCAGTAAGATCTAACTGTTGAGGAGCAGCAAGTTGTGTTTGGCTGAATCAAAGTTTATGATTGAAATCTAAGTATTTTATTTGGAAAATAATCTTTAGAAAAGGGTGAACTTTTAAGAGGGCTCAGTAGACAGCAAAAGTAAGTCTATCTGCTCAGAGACAGCCGCCAGTCTGAGAATTTAAACATTTGATTGTTTGCAATACAGCAGGCACAGGAGGCCCAAGTAGAAGAAAAGTGTCTGAACTCCTGTCTGGAATTCCCACATTAACACCATACTGGGTGGAGAAGGAAAGAAGACCCCTAGTCCTCACCACACCCCATGAAGGTGGGGAAGTCGAGCTGTACATAGGTCTCATTAAGTCAGTAAGAAAGGATTACAAAACAATTGTTTTCTCACTTTAAAGGGACTTCAGAAAACTTCACACCAAAGAAGGCCGATTGGAAAAAGGGAATCCCAAAATGAGCATACTTTCCCAGGTTTCCCAAGCCAAGAAGTAACAGTGTGTTTCCTGATACAGCCCTGACACAGCACAAGCATCACTATGGGATCCTTTTCAAGCAGGTTGTTTGAGTCCAATAAACCTAAGAGTGACAATTTACTTCATGCCCGCAGAACAGTGCATTATATATCCTCTTAAATGTAGATATGCATAAATTCTGGAGAACATCAAAACGGAATTCTCTGTGCACTGTTATGAAATGTGAGAACAGCAACAGTGAAGTGTTAAATTTTTGTTGTGCAGTGGTTAAGTGAATGCTTATAAAATAAACCCCTGTAGTTACCAGCATCACATGGCTGTACATGCACTTGCAGTTTTCATAAAGTTTCTTGCCTGAAGTTTGTGACAAACTATTCCTCTGATGCCATTTTAGGCATAAATATGAATATTTTTATTACATTGTTTTCATTGTTTCCTCCCACATCTGTTGGAATACTGTTATGGACTCATGGCAGCGTAGTAATGAAAGGTCTTAAAGATCAGTTCTAGTGTTTGTAAGACTTTTGCTGTCAACTTAATGTTATTATCACGCTCCATACCTGTGCAGTGTCCACTGCTGGATTAGGGAGTGCTCTATATTCATGCACTGAAATAAGTTTCTTTCACAGAAATGCAGGTTTTTTCCCCAGTTTATTCTGCATTTTGGTATTCCTTTAAAACACAAAAAAATCCCCTACCCCACAAATATTGCACTATAACTCCTCAGGAAGAAAATGCTTGCAAACAAAGCAAGTAGAATCAGACATCTTTAGGGCATAATTCCTCCCACTCCAAGGCAGACACAGACAAACTGCTTTGCCTGTTTCTCTCCACTGACTGTAAGGAAAACACAGATGTAAATGAAAAGCAGTCGAATGGCTCAGACACTCATGTCCCCCCTTTCCTACACTCACACAGATCTGATGCGTCCCACCTTGCCCAGACACCAACTCTATTGGCCTTTGAGATGGCTAATTCTGCAGTGAGATGTACCTGGAGCTCAGCAAGCGCTTATAGAAAGACTGCGGGGAAAGCAACCTGCAGCATGCATTTACACTTTGTCATAAAACAAGCCCTGTAGAATTCCCCCAATTTTACTCTGGATTTGCATTATTTGCCATAGGATTTCACAGGGGCCACCTGCCAAACAATCCAAGACGTTTCAAACTTGCTTTTGTACTTTTAATGCATTAATATGTACAAATAAAAAGAGTTTTAAGTAACTTAAAAATCCATGCCCTCTGCAGTCCTTCCAACCTTGTTTACACTAGGTTTAGCACAGGTTTAGAACAGACCAATAATATCATTCAAAGGAAGAAAAAGAGAATAAAAATCTAGAGTCCAGCTTGGTGTCCCAAAGCAGTTTGTGTCCGGGAAGGTACTGCCGATACAAACACACAGCCCAAAGCAGCTTTGAATTGCATGTTCTTGTGAATGCGTTTAAGAAACATGCATTTTAAAACTCACTCAGAATGATTCTCTTTCACAGTAAAGATAATTTTGAACACAAAGGGGAAAAAGTATTCATGACAATTTTATTGCTAATTGTTAAGCGTCCAGCTGTTTATTGCCTTTTGTTTTGGTTCTAGTTAACGGCGTGTTTCACAAATGAGTGGGTGGACTGGATTCAAGCAAATGTTTTTTTCACGTCTTGTCACAGGCCACTACTGATCTCTCTTTTTTAAACCTGTAGCTATTACTCTGCACTAGAAAGTCTTCACGGAAGGAGGAACTTCCTTATAATTAAAAAGGTTTCTTTTATTTACTACTTAATATTTTATTCTACATGGCAAGAACAGAAGATTTTTGTTCCCTAAGTAAGCTAATTTGAGTTGTCTGTTCCAGTTCATGAGGCAATTATGGCCACGTTAAGAGGAAGCTCATAGCAATGTTATATTTGGTGTGACTCCAAGCATGCTTTCACAGTTTTGATAGCTGATAGAGGGATGGTCATTTTATGCAAGACAAAACCCACTTACTGCTGAAGTTACTTGGCCAGATTCTTCTATTACCGTCTCCAGTAATAGCCAAACATATAAAAGAATCCCATTACTAAACAATAAGCCATAATTAAATACATCTCTTTAGCATCTCCATTCTCCAACAGAAAGCACATTATTGTTGTACTGTACTGCGGTATGTAAGACCACACCTCAAACTAAGTGACATTAAGTTTCATAGCCACTGTCAAGCAGAGCAGCAGGCAGGGCAGGACTTCTCATCTGCACATGGCCCTGCGCTCGCCTCTCTCTGGCACTGCAGCCCACACTGTACCCAGCTAAGAACAACGGTTCTGGAGCTGATGCTTCCAGGAGAACCTGTACTTCAAGCCACTCTATCAAATGCACCAATTTCAGTGAAATAGGGTGGACTTTGAATTAGATACATAGTGGGATCAAAAAGCTTTGTTAGTTATAATACATGAAAGAGCTGTAAGGCAACAGTCTAAGCATTAGTTCCAGAGTCATTTTTATTGGGATGAAATCTCTTACTGGAATGAATCAGTACATATGGTTGCCTTTACTGCTTCTGCTGATCCTCTTTCCCATGCACTCACTGACCTCTCTGACTTTCTGAATAAATCTAATAGTGGAGCTATCCAAAGATATCCTTGGAAACTTGCAACCGAGTGACACAAGAGGGATATGTTTCCAAATACTGAGGCAGTTCTCCCCAAGGATGTTTCCTATGGCAGGCCTGGCAAGTGTGGAAGCTGCTATAGGCTTTTTTTAGGCTCAAAAATTGTCCAAGAAGTGAAGGAACTGGTGCCAAAAATATGCCCTGAAATATTTGAGGATGACAGAGCTAATCAGTAGTTTCAAGCTGGTGAAAAAACCTGCTGAGGTTCTACTGCTCAGTGCGGTGGCTGGAATGCAATGTATTGATAAGGAGTGAATTTGAAAACACACCTGAAAGACTTCTCAGTGTCTACCTCAATACAGATTCTTGGTCACTAACAGAACTAGGGTTGACACACGAGACCTGAGAATCTCTCTTATTTTCTATGTAACTCTAACTCCAGAAAAAATTTAATTTTAACTGATATGTATACCCTCAATGCAAACCAGTTCTGCCCTTCTGTTTCTAAGTTTCTAAATTTGCTTGATTTGGCACAATCAGTACCTGGAGAGCTGAAGGGAAACTGAGGCACATCCCAGCAATGTGATTTCTCATGATGTCAGAGGGAGCCAACAGCCAAGTGTTTGAACCCACCAGTTATCTAAGTTATCACTTACAATGCAGCAAAAATAACCAGGACCATAATTTAAACTGATTTATTATGGAAAGTTATTTTTCAAAGTTAACGTCAGTGGACTTGCATGACTTTTAACACCAACAGGGCAAAAGATGTCAAAATGTTGCAAGTTTAATAACGTGCACTGAAAAGTTACACAGCCCATGATGTCTAATCTGATTTTCCAGGCAACTTCAAAAAAAAACCTTGCAACAACACCCTGCATTTGCCTCTGAGTTCCTGTCCTGTGGAATAGCACACTGGAGCCAGGAATATTAAATAATTCCTAAGAACCTGTCAGAAAGGATTGAGATTTTGAGCAAGTACATTTCTATAATTTGCAAGAACAGGAAGGGGAGGAAACACTTTCTGAAGAAAAATAAAGCTGAAGTGTTCCTAGATTTCGATTTCCAAGAAAATTGACTTGTGCATGGGTGCACTCTAGGATCTCTTGCACTGTCCGAGTGGCACTTCTCCTTCCCACGGGTTCACCATTGAGCCAATACATCTGTTGTTTGTATACAGGGATGGTGTCCTCTCACTGTGATGGGGAAATTGTTAACAATTAGACAATATTTTACAATTGGAAACACTGTAGGTATTGTTTCCAGTCAGTAACTGAAGACAATGACAGTCAAAATGCAGCTACCACACAGAGCATCCCAAATGCCTGCTCCAGTGACAAGATGACAAAAAGTCTGCACTTGGATAGGTATTCCTCAAGAACATGGTTTAAACTGCCTTGTGGCAGATCACAGACCTTATACATTATCTAACATTGAAGATACTCTGGACACAAAATGCTTAATTTTATGTATATTGCCATCTTACTTTAATGATAATTGTTTGCAGTTCGTGGCAATGACGGAGTGAGCAACACCATGACTCTGCTGTAATCCCCAGTGGTTATTTAAACCTGAAGGTTCCACCACCCATTCCTAAACTGCTGTCAAGGGCAGCATCTTGTAACAGACAGGGGCCTTTTACTGGAAGATGTTTACACTCAAACACTACAAGCAAAACTTTGGGATAGAAGCTTTTCATTGACTTCACTGTCATTGCCATACTGAGTATTCAGTATTCTGAATTATTTCTTATTTTTATAAGAAATAATAAATTATTTTATAATATCTTATTATTTCTTATTATTTCTTATTTTGATGTCAGACAATCATTCCAAGCCCAGGGGAGAAGCAGCAGGAAAGGCAGAAGCAACACACAATCTGAATTTGACTGCTGGGCCACCTGTGGGCCAGCACAAAACTCCTCAAAGCTCTACATGTCTTTTCTCAGCTTGCACAAAGTCAAGGAAAGACCGTTTTTACGGCAACTGAGTGGATCATCTCAAGGTGTTACTGATTTAGGAATGCTTGAACCATTGAACGTCCAGACTCTGAATGGTTTCGGTTTTGAAGGGTAGTCTGCCTTAAGAATCAAGAGGAAAAGGGAACATCTACGATTTTCCATATGGCTTCCCAAAATTTTAATGACTTAAAGTAACGATTAAGACGACAAAAGAGCCACTGCTTGTCAATCTACTCTGCCCAAAAAACATACAAGGATGAGCACCAGCCATAAACAACACAATTTAAACTGCTTGAAGTCCTGCCCTTAGAAAAACTGATGCAACAGACTTGAAAGCTTCACCAGATGTTTTCCAAGGCTCATCTCAACATGTCAAAGAGACAAGGTTTTCCCTTTCTAGCAAAGCTCTTAGGACCTTCCATTTCTTATGTGAGAATATAACCTCTAGTACACACACACCAACTTCAGCCAGAGCCTGACTTATGTATCTAAGTTCACCACAGCACCTTTATTTCATGAAGCTGAGCATGAACAGATACTCAGATCGGATCAGAGCTCTGGGCTTTACCTAATTAGAACACTTCACAAATAACAATTAAAAATGAGAAATTTAATTTAAAAAAAGGAAGAAAAAAATTGAGCACTGTGATGTCCATAGTACAAGAAAACATAATATTTAAGGAGTATCTAGTATGATCTGTATTTTTAGTAATTTGACATACATAGTTTGGTCTAATAAGCCAACACTTAAGTGGGAAAGCTATGCTTCCTCTAAAAATCAGAAAATTGAAACTACCTTGCAGTTTATGAAAAATTGAAACTGTTTTGACTCTGTTTCACAAGAAAAGAATTCATTGCATGAAGCTGTCAGTCACTAACATCGAGACACTCAATTTTCCTACAAAAAAAATGCACAAATGGCTTTCATTATATTTAGCTGCAGCTTTAAGAAAATTTAATCAACTTAAACTGTTTAGTCTTTTTCCCTGATGAAAATCATAAAGCCAAATTCACATTTAAACCTGTTTAAACTGAAGCTCCTGTCAGCACCTCTGTTTATATTAAATCTATAGGCATGAAATGCACTAAAATAAGAATAATGATAGAATGTCTTAAGTGTATAAAGTTAACATAGGTCCCAGACGGAAAAGTGGGACAGACAGGCTGAACATTGTAAATTAATTTTCAATGTGTTATATTTATAGCTGTCATCTTTTCTAAATAGTTGCTCTTGTAGCTTTTACACATTCTACTTACTCATCTGTCTCCCTTAGTCAGTGTCTACCCACTACACTGCAGCAGCAAGCTGCTACCCCTGGGTTTTCAGACTGGCCTGGCACACTGGATATCGAGTTCTCCTGGCACTAGTTTTCAAGAACACCAGCAACAGTTACTGGGAAAGCCACACCTGAGATACGCCAGCCCCTGTGCTGGTGGTGTGCTGTGCTGTCCCTATACCATCATACCAATGCTTCTCCATCTCTTCAAGAACTACGAAATCGATTAAAAAGTTGGGTAATAATAAGGGAACAAAACTGCCAGAAAAATACTAGAATTTGTGAATAACCAATCTTGGAAAAACAGGGACATCTTCATATAAAATTCCATCTGATCAGACATAAACTACCCACGAGCTCTCAAAAACTCACCTAAGACTTGGGTTTGTTTCCATATTTCATGTTTTATAAAAATACTGTAAGATTAAAAACCAAAGCCCAGGAAAACCCGACAGCTCTACCTTCCCAAACTCACTGGTACTATCAGCACCCTCTTCCTGGTCTTTACAATCACACCTTTCGATTATCGAGTCAGTGACTCAAATTATACAGAAAGCAGCAAATCTTTCAGGTATGATGGCTCTGCCAAATGGCTCATAGGATTAATACAATTTCTCCTGGTGTATCTATAGCACAATGCTGAGAACTGGGTTTAGCATTTAAGCCACCAAAAAACCCCCGATGCTTGAAAAATGAGGAAAGTATCACGGAAATAAACTGGTTAATTACTGCATTGCAGGCATGACCAACTTTCACAGTGACTTTACACAACATTTTTTGATGTTTGGAAGACCAGGAATGCAGCTTTATATTTACAGGATTACAGCAATATTTTCTGGAATTTGAAGCTCTGAATGCTACCAAAGCTAAATAATTTATAAGGCTTGTGAACAATGAGGCTGTAGATGATTTAAATCAGTAGAGGTTCTCTGAAATCACCTTCAAGAACCAAAGATAAAACTCTAGGGTAGTCCAGGACTGGGACCAGGTTGCGCAGACTATAAATCTGTAAATAGCTCATACCCTAAACAAGCTAAGGGGTTCTGATATAGCACTCTAGAAACACTGAAATGATATGAAAGAAAAAAAAATTCTAATGCAATTTTGAAAATTTGCACTAGTTACCGGGGGTTTGCTGTGTTCTGATGACTGGATCAGGCTGCACAGGGGTTTGCTTTTATTTTTTTTTTAATGCAGAAGATAAAATATCTTGGCAGTGGGTAAAAGAGCCTCAGTTCTGAATTTGATATTAAAACAGAGCAATTCATAAACATTACTTCTGGTAGCTTAATGTTGTTTTCAGGTCTGTTACTGGAAGGTGCACTTTGAACTCAATATAGTAATACCGACCAAGTACCGTGGATACTGTGCTGTTAGTAAGGCTCACTTTCAAGTGACTTATCTCCCGTAACACTGAAATGAAAGTGAAATTGGTTTAGAAAATAGCAAAATAGGCTGTTAGGTTTTTTTATTCTTACTGAAGCAAACCTGCATGCAATGGAAAATATAGTCTGATGATTTCTTTTTAAAATTATCTTTAAAAAAAGTAAAATCATTTGACTGGCTCTGTGTATCACAATTACTCTCACAAAATCTCTGGAATCCTGCATAGTTTCAATTCATTATTTCAGAGTGATGTGTGTGTAGGCGGACACATGTGAATGTTGGTGCGTATGTGCCAATTTTGTTCTGAACGTGGAAATTCACCCGGATTTCAAACAGGAACCTCTCCATGAATTAAAAGCAAAATCAGCTGGTTTTCTCTGCATGCACAACATTCATTATCAATGGCTAGGAAGCTTGTAATCGAGATTTTAACACCTTTCAGATAAGATACATTGTGCTTAAAGTGAAACTTCCCCAGCTTCCCATAAACTTCTGACTGAAAATCAAAACTTCCATCTCTGATATCTGACTAAGAGTGGTCAAAGAGTAAGTCCCAAAGAACTCACCACTGTGGTTAAAGCTATGTATTATTTCTCTGTGCTGTTATGCTTGTTTACAAATGAGTCACTATGATTGGAGCTGACAAAAATGTCATTTTGCATTCCCTGGATAACTTCTATTAGGGCCTGTTAACATCTTAAATTAAGTAGAAGTAAAGCAGAAGTGAATTACACATCTGACTAACACAATAAAACACAGCAAACTTAAGTAACTGCTAAAGGCTTTATCACTTGAACCAGACATCACACACTCATTTGATTGATAGCGTTATTACTCTGACAGTTTTCTCTGGTACATGTACTATATTCTGTAACATTCTTTGTGTTCTTCTCCAAGGACTTTTTCTATTTTGGCATTTCTGTTAGGGACTGGATTTGTCTCCTAGCCCAAGCTACCTTCTCCTCTCTTCTGATAGCATATTCTCTGGAAAAATCCCATTTTCTGAAACAGCCTGCCAATCTGACCACTAACATGGTTAAACTTCTTCGCTGCAATAATTTTTGTGCATATTAAATTCCCCTCTCAATGGTACCATATGTGATTCTTCAGGCAACTACCCTTGAATTGCAGTATAGCACATCTTCCGTGTTTCTCACTGTTCTCTTTCCTTAGCCCCTGCGCATCTCGGATTACTCTCCTGCATCATTCAGTGTCTATCACCTTAGTGGACCAGGCCCTAAACCAATAAAAACCAGTGTAGTTCCATCACTTGAACATGAGTTATTTATACCAGTGCCTTCATCTTTACACTTCGGTCTATGTGAAACGTTATCCCAGCAAAACTACAGTGAAGAGAGAAAGAGAGAGAAAGCTGAAGCAGAACCTTACAACCCTGATTATTGTGACACAGACACAGCAATCAGTAATCAGCCACAGAAATCTGTCACAGTTTCTGAAGTGATTTCACAAACTTGGAAGACGTCAGCAACTTCAATGACGGGTTTAAAGGACAGTAAAAAGGCACAATACTGAGGAAGCTGTTTTTTCCTTTTGAATCCACTACCTCCTTACAAAGGAATTAAATACTGCACACCCTCTACTAACTCAAACAGCATGTCCTCCACATTCCGCCACATGATTTGCAACACAATTCTCACGTCTGTTTTGTTCTCCCTTGCCTTCAATAAACAGAAAGGGAAAAAAGATAGCAAAGCAGTTAAGCTTTCTGGAAGGGACAGCAAGGCAAGCCCATGCTGCATCAGTGGGATCAAAATTCCAAAGAGGAAGGTTGTGTCCCTTTTTTCCTACATTATCAGTTGCTAGCTCATGCCTTTTAGATTCACATGGGACTTTGGCCCAGGTTTTATGCTGTGAATCTGACTTGCCACAGCTGCAATTCAGTTATCTGCATTCAGGTTTTGTCATTTTAGGTTTTTTTTCTTTTTCCTTTTTTAAAAATACTGTCTAATCTTCATTGCTTGCATTTTAATTGCTTGGAAATGCCAAGTTGTTATGGTTCAGTCAAACCACAGAGGCGACGTTTATCACAGTTGTTATACTGTGAACCAGCTGAGTTCTCACCAAAAAGAACTGTTATTCCCATCAGTGACATTTTGTTCTGAAAACAAGGCTACCGATTTGGCTAAAAGAAACAAAGCCGCCTTTCCCACTCTGATATAGCTACAAGACTCTCATCTCCACCATGAAACAGCGGGGAGACGCCACAGAACCAAGGATATTATAGTTTCTAGAGGACCATTTAGTGATAAAAAGGCTAAATCACAGTGAAGGAAAGAGGCTTCATTTTTCTTGCACTCCTTGTGGATCAAAATTTCCAAGTAATTCTTCTGATAAAAAGAAAAGCTATTATAAAATGCTAGTTAGGGTTAACATGACTGCTCTTCAAAATGCATTTGTTATTAGGGTGGTAAGAAAATACCATTTCACATGTTGGTCGGACTAATCCAGGATGAGAGAGAGAGAGACTCATATTTCTGAGAAGGCAAATTAAACCAGATCTGATCACACTGTGTTACCTGGCCTGGCTCGGTGACACTGAGAGCCATTAGCAGTTTGTCTGGCTTCTTGGACAGCACATTCAAGCAAAAGGCAGGCTCACAGCTCTTCAGCTTAGAAAAGGTCACTGGAGCAAATGAATAAAGTATCTGGATTTCTCCACCAAATGTTGAAGAGTACACTTCCAGTCTCTTCTCACCTTAAAAAAAGAGGAAAGACCACTGTGGATGTACACCAACTGTACGGTGAACCTTATGAGTCTCTTCCAACCTCAGTTACTCTGTGATTCTATATGTGAAGAGCTAGAGCAGGAATTGCTCTGGGTCACTTGTGATCTGCCTGAAGGAATGTAGCCCAAAACTGAGCAACTGTGAAACTTCAGGACTCTTTGATTAACATAATGATAAACAAAGACCATGTCAGTCAGCGAAGAACCATATCCACCTCTGAAAGGAAGAGGAACCGAGCAACAGTTTAAAGACAAGAGCTAAGGAACATTGTAAGGAGCAATGTTGGATGGGCATTAATTACGTAATTATCCCAGCATGTAATCATCCCAGTTGGAACTCAGCCTAGAGTAGCGTTTCAAACTGGTTTTCCCTTTTCAAGAATAATTTCTACAAAAACAAGACTTTCAAAACAGATGTCAGTACTCCATTCAAAATATGTAAAAGCCTGTCATTATTAACAGGGAATCTGTCACTTAGAACATCAGTTACAGAGGTTTTACATATCCGTTAGCAGCTTGTCAACTGCAAGAAATAAAGGTAGTAGTGCAGATGCAGATGTCAAGAAAGAAGAGACAGAAGTCAGATGGGGATTCAATAATCATTTTTAAAATCAGAATAATGCACGCTGATTCCTAAACACGGTTCTTTGGCATCATTCATGGCCTGGCTGTGCCCTTCGTGACAACTGAGGGACCAGAGATTGTGGCGCAAACTGCTAGAATCGAAAGGGTAGCTTTCATCAGTACCACTGACAAAGACAGTGCTTGAACCACTGCTATAGACTCTTCAAGCCCCGACTACGCTAAAAAAAAAAAAAAAAAAGTTAGGTTAAAAGTGAGGTGCTAAAAGCAAGATGCTAAGTGGCTTTCAGCTTGTGAGGCAATGGCAGTGCACACCTCTCTTACAAACAGGAGGATCTTCCGAGAAGCTGGTGTCTAAGACTTTATTACGGACACTACAAAAGGTTTTTCATGGTCCTTTTAAGTAAAAGGGCAGTTCTGATAGTATCTATTGAACTTTTTATTCATTCCAAACTTTCTTTTGTTCCACAGTGTTGTTTTTTTCTTGGCAAACACAGGGAATTTATTCGAGTACAGCAGTACATCTTGACCAAATATTTTTAAGTTAAAATACTTCTCTTTTTTGTAGGATGGAATAAAAAAAAAGAGTGGCATTTCACTTATCTTGAAATTATTTCTACCCTCTTGAATGTTCTTCTGTGCCAGGATAGTAAATAAAACATAGTGGATTTAGGGCATGAAAGGGGAGATGTAGTTTTTTTTTTTGAAAAAAGCAATGATCAGTCACAGCAAGCAGGAAGTAAAATCTATCATAAATATAAGTTTCTATGTGTCTAAAAAAATTAGTGCTTTTTATACTTACAAGTAATAATTTAAAAGACCATTTTTGGGTTGCCTACCAACAGTGAAGCTGCTAGTGGGCTGGCAAAAACAAAACTATTTACAAAGGGACAGTTCAAAAGTCAGGTCAAATCTGCACCAGTGGAAATTTCTTGCCACCAGTGGAAATTTCTTGCCACCAGTGGAACTTGCCCAGTATAAATTTGGCTTTAGAATTCTGAGTCTTTCCAGATTCAGTTTTCCAAACAGAACTAAATGAAAGAGCTGAATGCATAGATTAATCAACCTCTGGAAAGCTATCTTGATTTTTAAAGGCTGAAAGAAGAGAATCAACCTCTACAGATAATGTAGTACTGGGCCAACGGCAATTAATTTCAACTTTGGATGAATGAGGACTAAATTTGCCAGACTTTAAAAGCTTGTCTTTTCCCATACTGCCTGCTTTCCTCTATGTAACTGACACTGCGCAATTAGTCCCACACTAAAGCTTGGATGGGTATTATCGCACGTCAGAGGGAGTTACAGTTTGCTATCTATGAAAGAAAAGAGGAAGATCTTCTCTGGACTACACTGAATGAAATACGGCTGTCTTTAGCCGCTGGATTCTGAATTCAGTGACTCGGGAAATCTCTACCTCATTTTGGTGCTTACACTCTTGCCATGATTAATGGATTTTTAAAACTAAATTTTCCCCACCACGTCATTAAAAAGTACATTTAAAATTACCAAGTGCCCCAGGTATGAGTTCCGCACACAAATGAAGTGGTTGCCTTGCTGAAAGGAACTGGCAGGGAGCAGCAGGAGCAGCTGCTGCGCAGGGGCTGGGGAGCCGAGCGCAGCAGTGTAGCTGTCGGGGCATGGCCTTCCCAGCCCCACCGTACCTGATGACGGCAAACTGGGCAGTGCAGAGGTGGCAAAAATTAGTGATCACTAACCATTGCCTTCCCCTTCCAGATTAAAACACTCAGCAACAGCCTTAATTTCTTCTAGTGCAATCCTAAACCAGTACAGCTTCATTTGGTAGCTTCCAGCCCTGCAGCTTTCAAGATCGGAAACAGCTGGAGGGCAGGTAGCCCTGGTTCTTGAAACATGAGCACAATTCCCTTCTCTTACCAGGTTGCAAGTGCAATATGCAAATGAGATCATTAAAAATCTCTATGTAGGATGAGAAACAGCCAGTTATTTGGGGTCTTCGCTTTTCTTAAGGGTGGCAGCTGTAAGAGGTGAGTACAATGTGTGTTGACGAAACCAGACTTCTTTATGTATGATTTCTAGAGAAAAAGCTTTTTCTTTATATGGAGTATAAAAAGAAGGGATATTATATTAAGCTCATAAAAGATAAACTTTTTACTTCATTGTTCTCTTAAATAATTGTCATTTATTTCATTTAAAACTGCTGTTTTTTCCTCTCAGTGACAATAGGATTTAACTGACATTAAAGTGAAAATTTGTATGTGGAAGAATATTAAGGGCCAGGTTAACTACTCGACTCAGTGTTATGCTATTGTTCATCAGGTCTGAAAAACTACAACTGCTTCTCTCTTTCTTCTTCTTCTTCTTATGAAGTGACTTTCCGTTTTGGCAGTTACAACTTGTAAAGAAATACTAAGACTTATGTATCTGAATGCCAAATTATAAAGACCTAATCCTGAAAAGTTTTTACTCCTATATGGCTTAAAATACTTACATTGGTCTTTTCATAACCTAGTATAATCTGGAGACTGGTCTCAAATCATCCTCAAGAGGAGAAGGCCCATTTACATCCCTGCCAACAGAACTAAATAAGCTGTAAAGAACCCTGAGGCTGGCCACTCTTGCCCGACATTAAAAAAAAAGCAAAGCAGTGTGGCTGCCATTTAAAAGCCTAGGACAGGAAATAAAAATCCATCACAACCAGCTGAAACTACATCGGAAGTTAATATTGGCAAGTTATATTTAAACAAGATGGTTCTGGTCAGGACACTAGGGTTAACACTCTTATGCTTTTAAAAAGGTGCCAGGGGCTATAAAATGATGCCATGTGGTCACACCCCTGGTTCCCTCCCTCACAGAAAAGAAATGCTTTACAACATGTGTTTCTCTACTCTTCTCTCTCACTTTGACACTAACTACTCTACCTTCTTCTAGTATCAAGCTTGCTCTCATCAAAGCCTGTTGCAGACTGTCTTTAAAAGTCCACTCAGGTCACAGGATGAAGTACTTAAATTGTATCCAGTCTAAAAATGTGGAAGTCAGTTATTTAACTTGAATCACAGCCTAAGTTATTCCCTGTTTAATCCAATTTACCAATAGCTAAACTAAGAAAAATTAAATATAGTGAAAATATAAAGCTTGATCAAGTAATACAGAGATAAACCCAGTTACTAAATATTGGAAATCAAGGGAATGCTACAGGGAGTAAATGTTAGGTACGAATTCACTTATCTGCAAAGATCCGTTCTCAGTACATTTGGTTCTCCCGTTGGCTCCTCTGCAGCCCCACAGATAGCAGTTAATTGCTTCAGCTGATTAGAATTCACAGCTGCATCTGGAGCAAGAAGCCTGCTTCTGAAATTAACTGAGCTATCCATCAACGGAATAATTTGCTGAAGTATAAAGCAACCGCTCAGCTGTACACTTATCACCAAAGCCAGTAAAGTTTCTCTGGGAAACTCCTAATGTTCGATAAAACAATCACAGCCTTAAACATCAATATAAATCACAGCTTACGGTGTTTTCTCTATTCTCACCGCTGTTGCCAGCTTGCTTTTCCACACACTACTGTGTTCACTGAAGAGACCTTTACAGGTTTCTCTGTCTTAAACACGCAGTACCAAACACATACAAGGCATACAAGGGCATGGTTCACCCATGTGAAACTTTGTGACTCTGCTCAATATAACATCGATCCATCCTGTTGTTCTACTTGGTAATTAGGCAAATCTGAAGTTGCTACGGACCTTGCTCAATGCCTGCTAGTAACTACCGTCACAGTCCAGTTCCTGAGAAAGTAAGCAGGAAAGCTCACCTGCTCTGAATATTTTGGAAGAAACATTTATATGAAACAACCTTCTACACTCTATTTTTTAGCCACTGCAACCCACAGAGTACTTTGAGTTTTTGGTATCTCCCACCAGACAGCACAGTTAGTAATTTTTTTTTTTAAGAGGAAACTCAGGCTATATGTTGTTATAACCAGCTTTGAATCTATCTACTAGAAGAATGGGAACTCTTCTAGTCTGATTCACAGCCTTCAAAAATAATTTGATCAACGTGGCCTAGTTTCCCACAGGGATTTTATATTCACTACTTCTGAAACAAGCTAGTTAATGCTCATAACAGGCTTCATTTCCAGTGTGATCACTCACAGGCTTTTCTCTGCCCTCAACTTGTGGACAACAAAAATTAGCAGGACTCTCTTCTGTAACTATGCACTTGCTGCCTCTCTCAATAGCAGAGACGCAGGCACATGCATTTCACTGCTAGCAATCCACAGACAGGATCAGCCGGCTTGGGCACTGAGGTCTGTGGAAAAAGGTGTCTGAAGCTGGTTTTGAGTGACAAAAGGTTCTGAAGATTTGGTTATCAGGCTCGCAAACCCAATGGAATATGTGGCACACAGCAGAACTATGCCGAAAGCTCTGCCCTCTCATCCCACTGCCTTGCATCTAGAGCTTTATTATCAACTGAAAACTTAAACTGTATTAGTCCAATACTAGAAATAAGACACTACTAGTATTTATTAATAAAAATACAAACACTTACACATTTGGAAATGTTTTTTTTTCTAGTTTTATACCATGTCTCCTTATGATAAATAATGTTAATTTTCTTTTTATGTGCTTTGAATATATCCAAAACTTTACACAGGAAAAAACCTGATATTCAAGCATCTTACAAGGATTGACTTGTACAGTTCAGTAATACATGAAGAATTTCTCCATGTGTAACTGCATAAATACAGGGCTTGAGTTCAAGTTTGGGTAGAATTTATCTCCAGTGGAGAAGGCAGCATTATCCTGTATAAGTATTTATCAGAAAACCTAGAAGACTCATTAGAATATTGACTTGTCCTTGACTGCAAAAGGGTCAATGTTGAGATGGTTTATTAATGACAGGTTAGTAAATACCGACACCAGTCGCTGACAATAAAACCAGCCTCAAGTTATTTCCCGATGACGGAGTACACGGCCTCACAGGTCCGTATTTTGCAGGGTTAGGGAATCGCACAATTCTGTTGCATCAGAGCATCATCTAATATGATGTAGTGACACTCTAGTGTCTACTATGTGGTTGGCAAGTGGACAGACATGTTAGACAAAGCTCCTGCAACAGAGAGAGGAACACCGTGTTCACTGCAGGGCTGTGTATTATTCCCTAACTCTCAGGAGCCAGAGATTTAGCTACACCTCACTCAGCAAGAACAATATTGCCCTTCGAACTTGGGAAAGGGAAGGGATTTTATTAACTGCAATTAGAAGAGAGTTAGAGCATTGAGCCCATTATAAACCTCCCAAGTGTCTTTATGCAAATAACTTACACATTTTTCTGTCCTAGTCATATCTCAGAGATTATGTCTTCAAGTTATATGGCCCTTCCCGCCCACACAAATGAATGCATACACTGTCATGAGGAGTATTCTTGTTACAAGTTACCATCATCAATTAAGAACGAAAGATCAGTCACTAGATCAATTTGTTTTAGTAATTACAATTTCTGGTGTGTTAGAAGCTGTTTTCTAGTTTTATACCATGTCTCATTATGATAAATAATGTTAATTTTCTTTTGACATACTTTGAATATATCCAAAACTTTACACAGGAAAAAAGCTGACCTTTCTTCAAGGGCTTCATGATGGAATTTAGAGTTCACGAAAACTGCTGCAGTGCCTGTGCTTTGAGGAAATGGGAAAATGGAAGTGTAATTTCCTTTTTAATAAAAGAATGACACCATCCTTCCACCAGCCGGGTAATGGGGCATCTTCTAGTCAAATGTCAGTCATCAGCTGATTCTAACTTACAGCAATAAAGCTGGACAACATTAAATGGGTTTAAAGTGGAGAAGAAGGCCAGCCTCATAGTTCAGGGTATCAAGAAGCAGAACCAATCCAAGGGAACACTTCAGCTCAGTCTTCTTTATATTAACACTTTTATCTTTCAAAACAAGACCATTAACCCTTTGGAACAAAGTCACCAGATGATGCTATGAAACACAAAGGTATTTTAAACTTTAGCTTTGTAAATTGCCTTTAAATGTGTCTTTCCTGCCACAGGACAAAAGGTTTTGGTGCTACTATTTTTCCGAAATAGTTACATTTTTCAATTTAAGCAGACTTAGAATGACTTGATTCAAGATAGATATTATAAATAGACAGACGCATCTAAATAGACTTATGTATCTGGAGATTGAAAATACACACCTTGATCGTCTCAAAATATTTTTTCACAAATAAAGAACCAAAAGAAATAGATGTGTTCTTTACAAGGCAACTCTAGTGATAGTAACCTGATTCCAACATTACTGCAAACTGCATGATGTATGCTTCAATATTCCTTGTAAAGTCAGAAGCATTTCCAAGAGGCTTCCTGACAGAGGAGGAACACTGATGACAGCTGTGGGCTGACAGGACAGAAATGACATCAGAAGACGCATTGTGCTATGAACTCCATACGGTCAGAGAGCCCACCAGGCTCATCATGTGTTTTGCTGCATTACTGATACAAATTTCATTCCTCAGTATTTTTTAGAATCAGGGCTTTTAACGAAAATCCATTTTAAAAAATACAGCAGTGAATGAAAACCCTACTACTGTCACCTACAGCTCTAGCTAGATGTTCACCAGCTTGAAAGCAGTTGTTTGGGTTTTTTAGCTCCCATGGATCTGATCTGCATTCATTTTATCCTCTTGTCTCTTCACTAATTAAAGCTTTAAAAATGCTTTTTGTGAGCTAGGATCCAGCATCTCTGAGCGCAGTACAGCGATGCTTCCTGTATGGGTACTGACCCATAACTGTGAACAGATGTGCTGCTTTGACACAGACAGAGGTTACAGATGCTCCACTGCCAGAAAAACCGCTGTTATTTCAGTGAAGCAGGAGGAACTCAGAGCACCTTGACCCATCCAAGGAACACCTTACCCTTTGCTTTACTGCTCTGCCAGGCTTTTCTTCTTTTCATATAATGTCGTCGAAGAAGCTTTAATGTGTGGGAGACAAGGCTATTGCTGTTTATCAAGCCCTTTGAAATGTCCAAAAGCTTTGCCAGAACTGGGAAGCACAAGTTTTATTGAACTGACTCTGCAGTGAACTCTCTACGCCAGGGTATTTTTACTTTTTTTTTTCCCTGTCCCGTTGGTTTTATAATAAAGCAGCAGCTGACTCAGCAGATATGCCTTGTTCTTTTCATTATCATTTTAAGAAGCTTTTCTTCTTTAGTAAAGGAGAGTGGTGGCTTCGGGAAGAATGTCATCAAAAGCAGCTTCTTTTCCTTGCTTCTCTTCTAGATTCTCCTTCACTCTGAGGAGATACTAATGACAGCACAATGAGGGGCAAAAGGAGGATGAAGGGTCCCAGTCTCCTTTCAGAAGTTACATGTGCTGCTACCATTGCTACCATGGCTATCCCTCGTGAATACTGATTTCTAATTTGCACAAATTCTGAACTCAGTTCTAGATCAAGAACGTTTCAGGAAAATTTTTTAAGAAGGGGTCAATCTGCTAAAAGCAACAAACCTTGTCAAAAGAAAACATCCACTGGAATGAAATGAAAAATGCTTTTTGTGGTTCCAAAGCACCTAGTCCAGCAACATGGCAATCCTCTTACAGCCACAAATTGGAAGAAAAAAAAAAAAGATTTCTTTTTCTTACCTATTACGGATATATGTAAGGAATACTGCTTCTATGTCTCTGAAGATTAGAAAGAGCTTAGGCCAAAACATTCTGCAAGCAAAGTGGTCTTCTGTTGTTTGTGTAAAGTATTTTGGGGTACAGCTGGTAATCTAAGCAGTGCTTCATGATTACTTACTGCTACTTTTTACATTTATCTTTGCTCACCTTCTGGGAAAATAATTTAATTAAACTATTTTCACAAAGTGGCATAATAACAGATTATTCTAGAAGGAGAGAGAATTCCTTTCCTTTCCCCAGAATACTATACTAATGATTATTAGCCTGCATTAAAGCACTGAATACATGTAGTTTAATAATAAATCCCTATCAAATCACTTAAGTGCTATGATTAAAAGATCATCTTTAAAAATAATTAGACAAAATAAAGAAAATCAGCATTAAAGGACATGTTAGTATTTAACTGAGTAAAACACATTCATATGAGGAAAAGAAATCCTACCTGGCCGCTTTACAGAGATCGCAGAACTGCATGTATAACTTGGGGGGGAAATATCACTGCAGCTCCATACAGTTCATTCCGTTAAGGACTTGAGGAGTCTTAAACTGCAAGTGCTGACATATGAACAAATTCACAAACTAATAAGCTCAAGCAACAGGTAGACTATCAAGCTTTTTGATAGAACTCTGCAGCTGCACTGCCTCAGATCTTGCCTCTCTTCCTGCTACTGAACCCACCACACCCATCAGCTCAGGGACAAAGGCATCGACCTGCAGCAGGCAGAACCCTCACCTAGCGAGCTGCTGTTCTTCCTTAACCGGTCCACATGGAGAAAAGCATGCTCTGACAGTAAAGTGGAACGCTCATCCTACAGATGACTCTCCAGCCACCTGCTCTCTTTGTAAAGCACGCCTAAGTTTTGTTATGTTTACTGCAGAAACCCAGCTCCACCTCGCCTAGCAAAATTGGCTTTGCAAATCAAGGTATTAAAAAAAGAGTCTGTCATCTTCTTGTCCAAAGGGTTGGATGCACAAGAAGGATGAAGGAGCATTAGGAGAAAAGAACCATTTTAGTCTGTAAATTGAGCATGTCTATGGTTGTATTTGCTGATGAGGTGGTGCAGTACTTCTGGTTGCAACTATTTAACTACTTAATTATATGTGTGCACATATAAAATTGAACTCCTGTGCCAGTGTCAAACATTGCTGGTTACACTTTCATTGTTTTAATTGATACTAATTTATGATATACATTATTAATGCTTTATGTGTATGCCGTTATATCTCTAATATTTGAGTTCTCTTTTACTTTGCAAAGTGCATATAGCTACACAATAGTTACATTTCTATCTTTAATCCTGAAAAGCATCTCAGTTAAGTTTCATTTGGGAAACTTAAATCGAAATTTTAAAAATTATTAACATCTCAGGTCAATTTGGAAAGAAAATACAAAGATAAAAAACCAACAACTGTAACGAGATGAAGATAGAAATTGTGGCTGCATAACTCTCCAGATGCACCCAGCTGTTATTAGGGATATTTCTAATTCTGCAGCCAGTACAGAGCTTCTCAGAATTGAGCAGCTTTCTGACTGCAGATCTATGAGGTTGTTGATTATGTCTTTGAACTCAGAAAGCCCAAGTACAGAACAGCTGTTCTTCCCAAAGAAACCAGACTTAGTAAAACAACAGCATAAAATGACCTAACGGTGTGTGGCAACACCACTGTCGCATGTCATTAACCAGACGGAACCACAATGAGCAACTAGATTAAAAGTGAACTTGATGTGAGAGACGTAACATTTTAACTGAAGCTGGCTTATATTCTCTTTAACCTGTCTTAATTGCAATCAAAATAATAACACAAATTGCTAATCGTATCACTTTGAATCATAATCCTAAGAACAATCCTGCAGCTATAGAGACATGGAAATATTTTTAAACTACAAAGATAAAAAGGAGGCTATAGACAAGTATCAAATGAACACAGAGCAGTCCAGGTCTAAAGTGTTAGTGAAAATCCTCCAAGTGTCTGAAATTTATTTATCCTCCATAAAATGAAAAAAAATTAGTTAAGAACCACAGTGTATCCTTTCTCAAAAGCATATTCAGGATAAAGTTTTATCTTTTGTGAGGTAACTCTCTTAATGCTTTGTTACAATCTAATAATTTGATAACTACTTGACTTAAAAGCCTTCCACTTTACTCTGAGTTAAGCTGGAGTTCAAGATATGGATCTGTGCCACCTCATTTTCATGCCTCACTTTCATGTGTTTCAAATACAGCTCTGTGTGCGGGAAAAATTAACACCATCATCCTCCAAATCTCCATTATCCTTCTGTAATGGGCTTAATTGAGCACTGTCATTCCTTAATTGGATATCTTCTGGTTTATTTTGCAAGGCAGTATGTTCAGAACCAGGATATGTGTTGCCACCAGTGGTGGCATGTATCCCAAAGAGTAACTCTTCTCACCACAGAGTAACCAGCCTGACATTACAACTGTAATGCAGCTGACTCTCCATTATCCATTGAAATGGCAACTAGGACAGTAAAAGTCATGGAAAAAAACACGGGTAAAATGGTTACCAGCCTGCACGGTGCAGAGAGAGCTGCGTGGAGCCAGTCTAGATCTAACCAGGATAATGTTGGAGGTAGGACCCAGGTCCCTCTGGCTTTGAAATGACTCCTGCAGAGGAAGAATCTCTCTGCACAGCAATGGTCATGGCTCCTGGTTTTAAAAGAAACCAGGGGATGTGGCAGAGCATCAGCCCTCCTGTGAAACCATGTCTGCCTCATAGACAAGCTTCTTGGGACCCCGAATACTGGGGAGCCCAGAGATGCCCAGTCAGCAATCTTCGGGTGTCTCTCTGGCTTAGCACTAGTAGGTTACACTTGCAGCAGCTCCCTGCAGCGCCCTGAGACAGGCTGTGTGCTGCTTGTCACGTGCTCTGCTGTAGCATTGCTGAGCGGGCAGTGCTGAATTCTTTAAGACCCACTCTCCCCAGAAGGCTGCTCAGGTTTCTGTGACACCACAAGACAACTCAAGTCCGGCATGAATGAACACAACAACCTGATGTCCCTTAGGACTCCTGCAAAACCACTGCAGTGATTTTGCATTTCATTCCACAGGGCTGCCCATTCCAGAAGGAGTGATGACGCTTGCTCTGTACAGTCAGCTCCACTCTGCATGGGTTGCCTGGGTTGCAAAGTAAGTTGGAGGTATTCTGCTTTGGGACCTCTGATCACCATGGCACAGGGAAACCTGTGTGATCTGCAAAGGCTGAACTAACTTTGCACTCTTCTGCCTGCAGAATTTTACAAGAACATTCAAAAACTTCTAAGTTTAGATTTTCTGCCTAATATTTGTAGAGTCTTTTTACTCTAAAGTGGGTTTAATGAATGACTTAGTAGCCTAGTCTTAAAGAGCAGGATATTTAAAGATTCTATAGGAATCAGTTGCCAAAGTGCAGCTCATTCACAGATGCTATCTGGCCTCTCTGAAAATCATATTCCAATTCCCATTTTGTGTCACTTTTAGCCTACTGCAGCACACAGTGAAACTTTTGTTTAGTGGCCAGTTTACCTGACATTACCACAACTTGACCGGAAAAGTGACTCTTCTACATCTCAGAATCCAGCAACTGGGAGATGATGTTCTCAGCTGTGCAATCTAAGTTTTACATATTATTATCTTATCACTGTGCTTCAAAGTAACAAAGAAACTTAAAATCCTACAAGAAAGGGAGAAAGGTATTTTGTTAAAAATAAACTGGTTTTGGATGCTACAGCTGTTTCACATTTCTATTTATTCTAAACCTCAACAGCATCCATTGTTTTTCCAGAATGTTTTTACACCCTGTTTTGTGTTAAGCACCTGTTGTTTGGCACCTGGACATATGTGCAACTTTTATCTTGCGCACGGTACCATCACTTTAAGAGGACTACACATATGCTGCAGGTTTACTGCATACCTAAGGACCGTACTAAGACGGAGCCTATAGGACCCAGCTTTCCTCTCATCAAATTCAGTAACAAAACTGATCTTGGCATCACTGGGCAGAAAGAAAGTTTTAATCCCGACTCTACTTCTAAAGACAGATGCAGCTTGTGACAATGGCCGACGTGGGATGATTTTTTTCTTCTTCCCTTTTTTTTTTTTTTTTTTTTTTTTTTTTTTTTTTTTTTTTTTTTGAGAAAGAAAGAGATATGCTTTCACCTAAAAACATTCTGGAAGTTACTTTTTGCTTTTAAACATCTGTAAAGCAAGAATCAGCTTACCACTGTGGAATTTCCCACTGAAGTCTACAAAGCTTTTGCATTCAAAATGATTACATGTTTAGTAAGCGCTCTAAACATCATTCTTTAAATTAAGAAGAGGGTGTTTAGCAAAACTCATTCATCCTCATGTTTGTGCTCAGTTAATTTAGAGATCACTTAGAAAACAAGAAGATAGAATGGAATTCCATAGCTGCACTGCATTAGAAATGCTGTCAAGACTGGCTGAAGATTACTGATCCTGCCTCAGTTGGAATTTGTACAAGTAATGTTATCTAAAGAAGAACCATATGAGGGCAAATTGAGCAGCACAGAATGAAAACTATTAAAGTTTAACCTAGCGGAAAAGTATCTAAAAAAAGATTAGTCATTCGGCAGTCCATCTGAATCCATGATATCTACAGAGCACACCAAACTCCTCTAATTTCCACTTATCAAGCCACAGTAAAAGTCATAAAATCTTGAGAGCATCTCGTTCAGTTACAGATCCACAGTGAATTACTTTTGTTTCATAAAGCTGCATCTATTAATTTATAATTCATTAAAAAGGACTGATGATTAGGAATGACAGAACACATCAATTTTCCAAAGTGGCACACACAAAAATGAAAATTACTTTACTCAAATAACTATATAATAACTACATAACTCTATAAAAATGTATTATTTTAGCACAGACAGCTATCATTGAATACATATCCAAAACTGCTGCTTTGAACACTATTTCATATTAGAACAAGTATAAGCAGTTTATTTTGAAGGGGAATCAGACAATAAATTGTCTGTACCTGCAAATACTCCATGGTTAACTCACAAAACCTTCCTTGATTGAGTGTGATTTGCTGAAATGCTGAGCAGTACCGGCAGTCAGCATTAATCCTGTTCACTGTGCAGCATGCATGTCTATCCCCCAAGATACAACAAAGAACGAGGCATAGGGATGGACTGCCACAGCCTAACATATGGCAGCAACTCGTGTCATGAACTGAAGCTATAGTATACCAGAAAAAGAAAGATCATATTGGACAACACTTTCCTCAGCTAAGATATTACGGACCTTGTAGTTACAGCACAAGTGGAGGAGACAGGAAATCTGGGATTTATTCTGGGATCTGTCACAGATTTCCTGTGTGGCTTTGAGAAAGTCCTATGGGGTTAACTTCAGCCATGAGGCTTGCTTTCCTCTGGGAGCACCTTGTACCCTTAGCTCAACAACCCCTCTGCAGTGGGAGCTAATTAATACAAAAGACGTGAGGATGTTACTAGTGCAACTTTTGTACGTGAGCAAAGTCAGGACCTAATACAGGTGAAACAATATGATCAAAAGCAGGCTAGGCAATAAAATACACACAGGCAACACCCCCCTTTCCAGGAGCTAGTGGGGAGGAAATAAAAAGAACGTGCACTCCAGCCACTGACTGGCTCCTTTGTTACGCAGGTGGGATCAGGAAAGCCAACCAGAAGCCAACACTCTGTTTCCCTGCTTCCTTCCAAGGAGAAAAACTAAGTGGAAAATGCAGGTTAAAGTATTCCTCCTCTGTGTTTTCACACACGGCACAATCTCCTCAAGAAATGTAGCCTCCAGTGGGGGGAACCCAAGAGACTCTTTCTTCTAAACGATACCTTCACATCACAAACTTAGCACAGGGTTTTCAGTTACACAGAGAATTATGGTCATTTCAGCAGGTCGGTTTTATTTATCAGTCCTGGGTGGCTTCATATCTCAGATTTGAGCAAAACAGAATACATCTCACATGCTCCTGTTGTGAGCTCATACCCTTGTGGGTTCTTCTGGCTGGAGAGAGGGTTCCACCCATTCTCTGAGGACTAATCCAACATTAAAACAACTAATCCACAACAATGAACCATCTCGATTTCTAGGTCACTTGCCCAGTGCTCCCAGATGATCCATTTTTATCTCTTACATTCTGAGCTATTCTTTTTCTACTCAAAGCTGCAATCCACAAGAGAAATAAAAATTCAAGAAGATGGCTCAATGCTGTTTGCAACTTCAGTGGAACTTATCTTGAGCCAGGCATCACTCACTGAATTTCCTACCCATCAGCCGATATGGTTATTAAATCACAGCAGGTATTTTCACTTGTTTCAGTGATGCTAACAGATGCTCAGATGGTAAGCAAGCACTTAATGCATTATAACGTGTAATTTATAGTTGATACACAAATAAAAACAGTATTTGGGGAAAGGGAAAATGCAGTCTAGAAAAGCCTTGTTTTGAATTTAATCTATGTGAAGAATTCACCAAACTTCTGAAGGAAAGTGATTTAATTTTGTACGTGCATCAAAACTGAAGAATGACTTGCTCAAACTTCCATTTTCAGAGAAAGAGAAGACTGGAATCAGACTCTCAGGTCAGAATAGAATACTACATCCCAATTCCTAAACTGTCCCCAAAAATGAAAGACATGACAGCATATGGCTACATCCATATAATCCTGAATCACACCTTTTGTTAATAAACTGTTTTTACAGACTGTGGTTAAAATTCTAGGAAACCTGATACCATGTTTAATCACTGAAAACAAGGCACCTTGTTTCTCAGCGATATCCAATTGCTGTTCTTCCAGTATTGCTCTCAATTGGATCTGCTGGGCAATTGCAGGAAAACAGTCATTTCACAGAAAGGCCTAACTGGAAACAAGTAAATCCTGGTTCTATTCTGGCCCATAAGCAGCACTACTCCAAAAAGGGAAGCAAGATAAGAGCTTGTGTCCTGAGCTGCAGGCTCGGGACTGAAATCAGATTTGAATAGAGGTGTAAATGCAAACCTCGAAATCACAGCATTGTAATACACAGGAAGCTCAGGATACAGGGCCACACATTCCTTTGGTCCACTGTGGGGTCGAAGCAAAACACACCCCTACAGATTCTCTCACTGCATTGCAAGGGTTGCATCTGTCTGATCACGCTCGTCCTCTCTTCCTCCTCAGCGCCACATGCAGCCTGACCCTCCAAAGCTCAACCAGCTTCCAGACGGCAGAGTCGCCATGCAGGTTCCAACACCATGCCAAACCAAAGAACATTCTCCTGATTTTGGCCCTGCATTCAGGTCTCTTGCTTTCAGCTAGTTCCTGTGCATACCTACAGGGCAGGCCCAATCATCCATCAGAAGACATTAAGCATTCCACCAATCCTAAAAAGCATTAAAACACGATGAAATATTTGACAATGTCCTTTTCTGTTCCTAAAGGCTCTGAGGATACTAGAACAAAAATGTCCTGAACATAATTGTTCTGTTTAAATCCACAGTGACTCTACAGAGGTCAACAACAAACAGATTTCAGACTGCAGGTATAAGACAAATCTTCCTGATGTCTCCAGTTTAGGTTCTATTCCTCTTGGACATAGCACAGAGTGTGTAAGTATCTATCCTAGTCAATTGTATCTGACTGCCATTTATCGTTCCAATTAATTTTTTCCTATGCTGTTGTATCAGGATCTTTAAGAATCTTAGCAGACAGCTGGAAAACTTAAGTTTAAACTAAATAAAAACCTTCTGCTTTGCAGAGTGTAAAATGCAAGTCAGTCAAATCTCTACAAAAATTAACTCATAAGTAAAAGATTATGAATTATTTCTATATGATATACATTTTGTTTAAGTTTTTATTTTCTGTTTTTAAGAATTCAAATCTGTCTATCAAACTTTGTTCACATATATCCATGTTTTCTAGCGCCAGCATTGCTACTTCTCCTCCCTATTACTTTATATCACTGTGTGTAAGGCCATTGTAACTTGCCTGGGGCTGGTCTAATTGACCTACAGTAAGAGGAATTTACAGAGTTTTGTACCTTCAGGGTTAGGGATTCTAACTGATGTGACACGCCACAACAGCTAACACTTCCTGCCCACCTTCCATTGTCTCCCAAGAATATCAAAATCAGGTTCCAGTTTGCAAATATAAAATGAGACAGACTTTCCACATTTTCATTTAAGTGAAGAAAACAAAGAAGTCTTTATTTTATTGCAGTTTCAATAATGACATGACTTCTCTAAACCAAACAGTCCTTTTGGTGCTGTTCTATCTCAGCCTTGATCATCCTGTCTAAAGCATCTTGGGAAGGCTTCTATAAACTAATAATAGGAACAATAGAAGAGTCTCTCAGCTGCAGTAGGATCAAATTTGGGCATGTCCTTTTTTTTCGTGTATGTTTGCATAACATACAGCACAACAAGCCTCTAATTCTGACACAGATTTCTGGGAATAGAGTACAACAAAAACTAAAAAAGAAGAGAGGGTGAAGGTGCCACCTGTGGTTAGGACTAGCATGTTCTAAGCACAGGCATGAACCTAAACTCATCGAGAAGCGATGAGAAGACCAGATTGTTTACCATATAAGACAAAATTGCAAAGAGCTTTTAACAAATATTTTTTCACGCTGTTACTGGATTTTGACAACAATATCGTTTTGTTAAAGTATTATAAGAATAGTTTATTATCTCACGGCATTCTTTGAAAACCTAAACTCTCTTGAGTTCCACAGAGCTGTACCAGATAATTGACATCAGAGCAGTGTCATCTGTTGTCCTTTCTAGAAAACTGGCACCTCAGAAATAAACTAAAGTTAACACTCACAAACATTAATTAAAAATATCTCCAAAACACACAAATCTGATTCCTGGAATCCTGAGGGACAGCTATTTAGGGGTGCCTGTCTCAGATGGTACGTTCATCTCACAGCCTTGGCTTTTATATTGATTCAGGGTGGCTATGGGTGAAGAATGATCTTAATTAACGTAAGGCAATAAGGTCAAATCATAAGGGGTAGGTTCTGGCCAAATTCCAGTTGGAGTAATTACACTTTGCCTTCCTGAATTCTCTTCTCTTAATTGCTGTTTGACATAGAATTCTCTAACAAGGCTGTATGCTCTTTCTAAGCTCTGGAGAGAGGAAAGTAATTCCTGTAAGTCTACATGCTGAACAGGAGAGAGTCTGCATGTAAGATACTCTTAAATACCAAGCTGTAAAATAAAATAATTATACTGATTCTAAAAGGAGGAAGATATTCTTATAAGAAATCAGCCTCCTATTTATTAACAAAAATGCAAAATGGAAAAAAAAATCCCCAAAACCAAAACAACAAACCACCCCACACTGATCTCCTCAATGTAACCTGTTTATCGGGGCTTCATTACCTGAAAAGACGTCGGGCCTGAGTAGAGCCCTGTCAGTTTAATTTTGCTCCAGTAAGTACTGACTTAAAACAAGCACGTGTGAGTTAATGCCCCAGCATATGACCTGATTGTAAAACGGTTTTCATTTCTTTAGTGTTCACCTCCACCAGTTCTGCAGAACTTGATCCAGAGATGAAACACCATGAAATTCCTTACAACCAAAGTTGAGTTAAGGGCAAAAGAACACATCCAAGGATACGGCTGCCAACCACCCTGTCTGCATTGGAGCCAGGTCAGTAACCAGCAGCTGCACTCGGCCAGAAGCACTGACCATAGAGGTTGCTGCTGAAGATACATGATTTGAATCATGACTATTTCATGTGAAACGCGACAAGGTCAAACTACCTGGGACTGGGTGACGGATGGAATAAAAACCACCTTTGTGTGGGTTTTTAACAATCTCTGAATACTTCTAAGCTTCTACGCCAATTACTACAAGTCCTCAGTCTTACAAGCATTTACCTTGCACTTAAAGGTGGTGTGTGTTGCCCTGGACACATTTACAGTTACTCACTGATCTGTGCCATTGGTTTGATGAAAAAAAAGCAGGGAGAGCTGAGGAAAGATAAAGCCCAGTCTGATCACTTAAGTGACACAAGCCCCCACGCTCAGACACTCTTTGTGTCCAAAGCTATACTTTTGCTGCAATAACTGACTAAATGGCCCAGGAAAGCTCACTCCCAGCTTAAGCATGTAATTTCCAGACCTTTTTATATGTGATAACACATACAATTTAAAAAATATTTTTCAATTTTTTCTTCTACTGTGTTGTTATTAGCATGAAACAGGCTTCAGCCAGAGCACATTCTTGTACATCATAAACTTCAGCAGAGATTTCACAGGCATCTTACACTTGCTATTTTTGCTCTGTATTTAGGAAATCACAAAAAATATTATCTATCTCTTCTAGGAAGGACAGAAAATATAATTATTGCTTTCTAATTATTGCACTTTGGCTTCCTCAGATTGTTCACTTAGCATCAAGATTTGTTTGTGTTCATTGATACATTGGTTAAGTTTACTCTCCATTTATTTTAATTTTATGTTCCAAGGATATTTTACTGAACACTCACTATAAGACCTTCAACTGTGGCCACCCACATCCTGAAGTTTTCTTTCTACCTAATCCTGCCTTATGCCTTTTATTTATTTTTTTTTTATTACACAAAATACATTTCTTACAGCTTCATACAGAGCCCTGTCATGGGGGACAATCCTCTGGTATTTTCTCTGTTATTTTAAAAAGCTTGTGCAGCATTGCACAGTGTATGTGCATACATAAGTGGGTACACGTGAACCCCCCCAAGCACATACACAGAGCTATTGTTGAAGACTTTCATTAAAACTTTGTAAAGGAAGTCCATCTGCCACAGCTCAGGATGTCCTGTTTCTGTCAGGGGCTTTGCCTATTGCTTGTCCATTTTCTCACTGAAAACTCAGTGAGAAAGAGACTCGAGAGCATTTAGTCTTGCTACTAGTAGAAATACCTGGTTTGGAAAGGGTGTTTGAAGGGCTTTCCCCACCAGCTGGAATTCCTGAGACATGGACACCTCCTCAGACACAGCACATAGCTGACTGCCCTCTGTTCTGGTGGTGTCAATGGGAAGGATGGGGGAAACAATTTGTTCTGTAAGGATGGGATACATTCTGGTCATCAAGATAATCTCTAAAGACAGCTGTTCTTCCCAAGCAATATCTGCATCCCTGGTTGCCTTTCAATCCAAACCATAACGCAGCCTTGCCAGGCCTGGCAGCGGTGTTCCAGCAGAGCGGGTGGGCTGGAGTGCCTGCCATGACCCAGCCGGCCGCAGAACAGCAGTGCTCCTGAGTGCCCTGGTCGGTCAGAGCAGGTGGCCCTCATCACACTCGAGCCCAGCAAGGAAAATGCATGCTCCTCCTCTGTAGGGGGGAAGGAACAGAGATCCTTGGCTTTTAAAGTCTTGGGGACACAATTTGGGGTTAGCATCTGCTCATAATATTCAGTCGCTTGTTTTAAGAGACTGATTTCTTTGTAAGAAGATGGAGGCAGCTCTGTGCCTAGTTTGGATTCTAATTTTATTTTGAATTATTGGAAGACAAACAATGAGTTCAAACCTCAGGAAAATTCTTTCATGATTGATTGGTGATACTTGTTTTACTTTAGTGCCGCTCTCCAAAATGTTCAGTTTTAATTTTACAGTTGATCAGTCTGCAAACTGCAGAGTCTCAAATCTCATTTCACTGAGCAAGGGCTTTCCTCACTTGTATTATTCATCTGGAAATGAAGGATTGCAGCCACCAGAGGTAACAGTCTACACGTACACACACTTGTTACCACTACCCAAAACAAACGGTGGGGTCAGGTATCAGACGCAGCCACAGGGGTATGCCCTTCTACTTGGAAAAGAAGAGGAGAGAAAGGGACAATGGGTAGAAAAAAGAAAGTGCATGAAGAGTTAAAAATGTCAAAATAAGGTACCATTGCAGGAACACAGAGCAGAGAGCCCAATGGCAAAAAAGAAACTGGGGATGGAGTAAGGTCAGCAGTAAAGGCCCTAAACATCTTATTCTTCCCATGCTGGCTCCTCCTCCCCACATTCTCCCTGCCTCAGTTAGCCATGTTCCCAAAATGTTAAAAAGTCAGGCTGTTTGGAGAAATTGAAAAGACATTGCACAGTTAATGCAAAATTCTACTAGAAATTAAAATAATACCTGGTCAAAAGCCCTCAAACTTACATGACAGCTACTGATGAAACACTTTAATAATTTTCTTAAATTGATATATTCATTAGGCCTAATGAAAATGGAAGCAGGAAT
>NW_010395043.1:144455-147987 GCF_000710305.1 Buceros rhinoceros silvestris
CAGGAATGCACACAGTAATATTTCACTTTTACAATCAATCTGTAGGTTAAAGCTGAGGGAATGAAGAAACACAAAATGGGAAAGAGACTGACCCAGAGACACAGAGAATTCTGCGGCAGTTGTTAACAGAACCCAGCTCCCGGCAAGGAACTGGTTTCATCTTGACGAAAAATGACCCACACTAAGTGGGGAAGAAAGACACCCACAGAGGGAGGCTGTGACACAGAAAACTAACAGCGCATTACGTGTCATTTAACTGCAATACCAAAACATGGTCTTTGTCCTGGAGACCCTATACAGGACCGGGCTGATCTAACTGCGTAAGATCAGCGGCTTTGAAACTGCTTCATCCAAACCCAACCAAACGCTGACAAAGTAACAACTGTTGCACTGGGCATCTTCAAGATGACTCTTTACTCAAAATAAAGGTATAACACCTTTTGCTTTTACTCAATTTTTAAAGCATCCATTCTTATCAATACCAAGGCACTGAGTTAAAACCTTATTTGAGGAGATAGAAGAGGGCAACACATGAGCTGTTACTCCTGCCTATCTATTCTACGGTAAGGAGCATGCTGATGATATCAGGAAGTGAAAATGCTCCCTTCTAGTAGATTGAGTGATTGAAGAGCTCTACAGTAGACCAAAAAAAAAAAAAAAAGGCAAGTGTTGTGCTTTCCAGTTTAAGTCATTAAGAAATGCTCCCCAAGTAATCATGATGCAGCAAAAAGGTTTGCAATGCTTTCGAATGAAAAACCAAGCATTTACACGTTTTAACTGTTTTCATAATAAAAAGGCAATATTACAAATATTTTTGAAAGATGAGGATTCCTTCCCGTCTTGAGAGACTGGCGCTCCGGCCCTCCCCGTGTGTGACACAGCCACACAGTGCCATCTAGTGCTCCCTGGCCATAGAGGAACCACGGCGAGCACCGCGAAAGGATACTCCGATTATTTCACAATAATAAACACGGATTAGTTTGGGTTGTCAGAAATACAGTAACACGTGATAAAACACTCACATCTCACAGCTGACAAAGCAGATACTATTCTGAACTACCGTTCATTTTTGAGTCACACTGAGGAAATTATTAGGAGAAAGGAAAAGAATGTCTGACTCTAAAGCAAGCATCATGTACCCATCATCAGTAGAAGATACAATCCTATAGAGAGCATATAGTAAAATGCACAGAGCCACATACTGTACCGGCATTTAGAAGAAGTTTGATTGGGTATACCATAAAAAAAGACATGAGAGGAGAGGGAGCAAGAGTGAACAACTAATTGAAACGACATTTTGCTGTAAGGATAAACAGTCCTCAGGGCTGAACTAGGCACAGCAAATGCGCAGTTAATTCTGGACACAGTTATCCAACACTATACAACACCAATCTCACATTGCTCTGTTGCCTATAGGATCAGACCAATTTTCTGCTGCCTCAGCACTCAAATTGTCCTTTTAGCTTTTGGATCAAAACTAAAACCATCCAAGCAATAGCCTACTTAATTTGGAATAATCAATCCAAAATTCCACTGCCTTCTTACAAAGTACATGGTACTTGGGTTGGGAGTAATGCTGCTGCTGCACTGAAGCACACAGGAGAAATTATCTCAGTGCTGCAGCAATCTACTGTAAAATATCACATGGATTGGCTGCATCTCAGTAATACCTTGTAAGGTTTAGGAAATCTTCGTGGTGTTGCAGAGAGGCAAACGGGACAGAATCCAGTGCACTTTTCCATGCTGCACAGAAGCTGCATTTCGGAGTCAGATCCTGAATTTGTATGTGGCCCAAACTGTTGGGCCTTCAATCAAAATTCAGGAAAAAAATCAGTGACTCTGTTTAGTGACTGTGATGAAGACAAAATGTTTCCAGCAAGCAAACCAGCCCACAGGAGGGCTTGAACAAAGGGAGCAGGATTGTCTTACATCAGTTTTTGCCTGTTATAAAACTGCATCTTGAGGCCATAGTTACCTGAACTGCTGCGAGAGGCTGGAGGCTGGCTGCTAAGGAAATGAGAAGGTCCTGCTTCCATTCTTTTTCCTTCAGAGGCTCTGGCACTCATTAGACCCCTCTGTGACTTGATTCAGCTCAACAACCTGAAAGAAAATTATTCATTGTTTCCACTTGGATAATAAACTGAGACTGTTTATGAAAAGATATAATGTCTGTGCATGGAGCAGGCGTAAGGGAAGGAAGCAGAATCAGTCAGCCCAGAACAGGGTGAATAAAAGGGAGGACCAAGACATTCCCCTTGTGCTGTGCAGTTGTAAAAAAAAAAAAAAAAATATAACAAGCTAACCAGATAAAATATTTGGACTTCTGGCACTTTCAGCTTTTCCCCTTAATCTTCAGTCTATTTGCTTGCTGTAAGGTTGTTCTTCATCCCCTTCCCCCAACACAGAACAAATTCCATGCTTTGACTTAGTGCCTCGTACACTCATCCCTCTGACAAATGGGGCCATGCTGCGTACGGTGCATGGGGCAGAGGCAGGCCCCTGGTTTTTATGTTTCTGTCACTAATATTTCTCCTGGCATGCTGCGCTGCCTGCTGGGTTTTTTGCCCTTGAAATATTTTATAAAGCCACTACTCGATCTCTCCAGCTGCCAGCCTACAGGTAACATGTGCTTTCATAAAGATCCAAGCACTTATCCTTGTCCAAATGTAGAAACACTGACATATGTTGATGATCATATCGTGTACTGTGAAATGGCAGGGCTAAGCACACCGGGATTATGGGCACACAGGAGGAAGAGCTGTGGTGACCCAGCGTACAGGTGTATACCCACCCACCACACACGGCTCTCTGAAACACCTAAAGAAGCATAAATGCAATTACTCACTCAGCACAACTACTCACTCAGTGCAGCCTATAAAGAACATCCATATATATTTTGCCCCAGATTAAACAGGTATAGCACCAGCTGAATCATTTTTGTCCATGTTGTTCTGGAAATCATCTAGTGACACAGCGTACTGTGAGAGTTTGTCCAAAAATGGATGGGAGTCTTCCTCCTAACTCTAGTGGGCAACCTAATAAATGTCACAAGGTTTATGTGGAAATAAAGGGTGAAAATAATCTGATAACTGTTTGACCAAATTAATTCTATGTCTATTTTTGTTTCTAGGATTTTCTTGATTTGCTTGGACACAAAGAAAGTAACGAGAATAAACACAACTGGAAACTGTTCTTGTGGGATACGCTTTCCACTGAACAGCTGAATAACCATTTACTCTTGGATCCAAAGACAACCTTCAAATCAAACAAGTAAATAGAGCTGTTTAGCTAGGAAGTCAAACCACTTCTGCTTAAAACAAATGAAAATTTAACAGCCATTCAACAGGAATGGTCAAGATGGAAACTGACGCTAAATTATTTTAGCTCTGCTTCTGTGGGAGAAAAATATCTTTTGCTTTCTGAGTCTTTTCTTTCACTTGTTTGATCAGGAAGAGAAGATACTGCAGATTTATCTGTTGTTTGTACTGGAGAGCACAGCTGGTTTTGCTTTTCTGTCAGACACCCCCCCCCC
>NW_010395043.1:148059-152957 GCF_000710305.1 Buceros rhinoceros silvestris
CCCCCCCGCCCCCCGCCAAGGATCCTGTCTTTACAATGACTTTTTTAAATGCACAGTGGGTTTGCCTAAGCAAATTTAATTTGTATGACATTTTGGATCCAAAGGTAAGAAAAAAGAAACAGAACAAAAAACCCCTCCAGCACCACCTTTTTAAACTTCAGACAGTGTAAAAAAGTTCTTTAGTCTGGCATGGGTAAGAAATCCATTAAAAAAGTGGTCCCAGTCATGTAGGCTACATAAATATCTAATAGCAAGCATTGCCCTTATCAAGAGCCTCAACGAGTAAATAAAAAATGGATATTGTTAAACAGCAAACCACAGGAGCGTATTTCCACAAAAAAATAATTTGGGGAAAGAAGAGAAAACAAGGTGACAAAAGAAATCCTAATACAATCAGATGAATTTGAAGTAATACAAGATGAAAACAGGAAGGCTTAGGGACAATATGAAGAACAATTAGGAAATTTAAAGAAAAATGATTACATAAACCAGAAGAAGGGAACTTGTGAAGGAATCCCAGAGACAGACGAAGTATCAGAGGCAAACAGAACGTGAGGAGGGAATGGCATGCTGTTAAGAGTGGTTTCTTGGCATCACTACACAATAAGATTGCCGGTTTTGTGGTAGCTGCTCTTTACACTGGAGAAAAAAAAAAACCAAACAAAATTATGATAGAGACTAAACCAGTTTTGTGGAAAAAAAAATAATCCATTTACCTATAACAAGTAATCAGCAGAAAAATGTATTCACCTACTTCTGAAAGTATTGAAGAATGATGTGGTTGTGTTGCTAATAAAGTCAGCTATTATGAGAACAAAACAAGCCAACAAATCTGCCAGGATCCTTGCTCTGTCCTTCTACTGTGGAATTAAAGGTATCAGACATGTTCCGTCCTGTCCACACGTAACAATTTGTGCTGGACACTAGATCTGGTTCACAATGCCTTGGTGAGTGCTTGGATTCAGATGGACGGGGCTTTAAACAGTGATGGAATGAGAGGGAGGTTAAAAACTGGTTAAAAAGGGCGGAACCAACAGCTACTCAGATCCTACCTTACTTTGAATAATACTGAATATTTAGTATTATTTTTTCCTGATGATTTTAAAAAGTATTACAAGAGTAGAAAGGAAGAATAACATTTATTTGAAAAATACGACTTAACTGAGAGCTTGCTCAAGTCAGGGAAGGACTTCCGATGGCTTAATGGGCTTTGGCTCGAGCTCTAATAGTGTAGCAAAGAAAACAATATAAACTGAAGTGGGATTTATATCCCTACTATAAATAATGTATGTAATCTCAATTACTGGAGACGGTGTTTGTATATATCTAATTTATCATTATTAAAGTGAGATTATGGCAGCTTTATGTGAGACAGAGGCAAATCGGGGTCATTACTGAAAGCGGTTCATTGACATTATCCGCTGGAACTACTCAGGCACTTCCACTGCTCACGTTTCAAATGTCAACCTTGCCCCTCCCGGCGGCCCAGAGGAACACGGCACAGAGTGCTGAAAAGGACACATACAGAGCACGCACAATCCTTTTTGGTTTGTCGTTTTTCCTTCAGATTTGAAATACACATGCCAAGTAGTCAAGGCACACATAAAACCTGGAGGAACGTTTGCTCTTCAGCCTCTGCGTCCTGTCAGCACTTGCTAAAACTCACAGCACCAAAGAAAATCTTGGAAGACTTCCGCATTGCGGTTCACCCATTCCCTCTCACTAGGGATTTTCAGGTGGGTGACAGAAGGCAGCTCCTCATGCAGATGCTAAGGGCTACGGCTGGGCTCAATGACTTCCGTTTCAGTGGGCACCTCAGTTATTATTTGTGAAAATGGGCTCTGTCCAGCAAAACCACAGACCTTAAAATACAATTCCAGAGAAAACAGTCCTCTCTCCCATAAACAAATGAAACAAAATAAGATGCTTGCAGGTAATGAGTCTAAAAATAGATAATCATGCTACAAATGATCACCCCAATAACTTTAGCAAAAGAATACTCCAGCTGTGCAGATGGGAAAACAAAACAAGCACATCTAATGTATTACTCCTGTAAAGACTAATTTGCTGATATAATAAGGTTTGTGTTACCCCTCCTGCTTCAGCACCCTCCGCCTTCTCTGGGATAAACAACTTCTCTTCAGACTAATCCATGCAGGTTTAGCAAGAGCTTCCAACCTGGTCCATTGTATCCCTTGGAAAAATGTTCCACAGGATTGCCAGATTCTTTCTGATCAGGAACAAGGGAACCTACCATCAATTTTAAAAGGTCATGTCAGCAACTGTGGACATGGACACTCTGCTGCTTCTTACACCAGCTGGATGCAGAGTTACCAAACCTTACATTTTGTATTTTTCACTGTATTATTACCAAGAAAGAATTCTTCCTTCCTGATGTCTTCCTACTACTAACCCAACATATTTATTATTCAGAAAGGCTGGATAACTACAGCCCCTCATTTTATCAAACAAACAGGCAAAGCAGCAATGCAAGCTCCTAAGCTCTCAATTTGCCGCCTTCTTCCCCGAGAAGTGAACCAAACTGGTTCACTCTCAGCAGCCATTCGATCCTTTTGCGTTCCTGAAACTACCAACGAGAAGGAAATTAATGCCAACTGTGGAGGTGATTTTGTATTGACACTTTTCCAATAGAATCCAGACTTAGACCACCAAGGTGTTTCACAGGGGACATCCACCCGTCATCAGATGGTTGTAATTTTCCAACAGCAACTGTCCTGGGATGCATTCGAAATAGCAACAAAAGCTAAGAAAGATTCTTTAATTCATTATCAGGTTTTACACACTGATTCTTCAGGCTGCTGGTGTAGTTTTAAGTATACCAACATAAACCACCCTACTTAAAAGCATTACTTCAGTATAAACAGAAATCATAAATAAAACATAATCAGCCTACCCAATATAAACTGGTATTATTTTATAAATTATGTTAACCTGCTAGACTTCCATCTACAGTGTAGTTAGTTAATATTTCCTTTCATCCCACCAGCCAAAAGGCTAATCCTCACAGCAGCTGTTACTACTCCAGCACAGAATGAATGTGAATTTAACCTCTCCTGGATATAGCCCAATAAATTCTGTTGTTTTTCTAAGCACTTCTGTGAATTAAAATGGACGTTGGCTTGCCATCCAAACTCACAAGCAGGGCTGAAGTGGCTTTTAGGCAAGTCGCCAAATAACTTCCCAATTCCCTTATAGGGTATAGCTCTCACTCCAGAGATCTTCTGAGCAAGAATTGAAAAACAACATCTTCTCCATTTCCTCAAAATTATTTTTCACTTTCTTAGAATTGTTTAAATAAATAATGCACAAAATTACATTAAATTAATATCAAGGGTTCATCTGCACTCTTCGATTCTCAGTGATATCAACTAGACTGTACCAACACAAATGCGAGAAGACCATGCCCTCCTGCAACTTTTCTGACAGTGCAAAGGCCAAGATATTGAAAAGCTTGAACATAAAATTCAACCTAGCCCATGTGTCTGGATATTGAATAAGGCTGAGGAAAATAGGAATACTCTCCAGTACAATGAAGATCCATTATTAGAAAAAGTTTCTTTTTCAGCTGATGCTTAACTCCACTCTAATGAAAACTAATATATGCTATAAAGTCTTCCTTTTCTCCAAGATTTCAACCTCAATTTTCAAAAGTAACATAATTAAGACTTAGATTTGGCAAAGCAATGAAGAACCCACAAAGCTTTAAAACAATTGGAAATTACAGAATTTAAGCACGTTGCTCGTGTTTCTGGATCTTCCCTCCTGGAGATTAAAGCTTTCCTGTTTCAACAGGAACTCACCAGCCAGCTTGCACCAACGTGTGGCTTTGAACATTTTAAACCCCAAAGCATCTAGGGCCCCTGCACAGGGACTCACCTGCTGATACCAGGTTTTCTTTTCGTTTCACACACCCCTAACCACAGTCTGGAAGACTGAAATTCACAAGGAAAGATACAGCCCAGCTAGAGAAAATAAATGTCAAGTAATAATAAACTTTCAACTCCTTTAAATTGATTCAGTTACAAGAAGTCAGTTATGGGTTTAATGAAGTAACACACCTGGTCCAACTGCACACTCCCTCTTCTCAGCTGTTAGATCTGACCTGCTCTATCCATTGGGTATAAAATTCGGGTTTGGTTTTATGATTGGACACAGTTATTTACTTTCTCGGCTCTACAAAAATGTTAAAGCTCCCTGAACATGAGAAGACTACTCTCACTGCCACCACCGGCGGCGGCTGCTTTCACCAGGCTGAGGAAGCCTCGCACCTTTCACAGAACCCGAGACTGCTGGGGTTGGAAGGGACCTCTGGAGATCATCCAGTCCAATCCCGCTGCTAGAGCAGGGTCACCCACAGCAGGTGGGAGGGGGTCTCATCCGGGCGGGTTTTGAGTCTCCGTAGGAGGAGACCTCTGCGGGTAGCCTGTGCCAGGGCTCTGCCACCATTAAAGAGAAGAAGTTTTTCCTCATGTTCAGGTGGAACTTCTGTCTTCCAGTTTGTGCGCTTTGCCCCTTGTCCTGTTGCTGGGCACCACTGAAGAGAGCCTGGCCCCATCCTCTTGACACTCACCCTTTAGCTATTTATTGACAGGGATCGATCAGATCCCCCCTCAGCCTGCTCCTCTCCAGCCCCAGCTCTCCCAGCCTTTCCTCGTCAGAGAGACGCTCTGCACCCCTCCGCATCTTCGCAGCTCTCAATCTCTTCCTGATCTCTGAGCAGTTGCACTTGGCTAGTGTTTTAATCGCAGCAGGGTGCACGGTGGCCTCAATTCGTCTTTTTTCCTAAGACTTTGTCTCCCCACTAAGCAACGACCCCTGCCAGCCCGGCGCCCGGCCCCGGCCCCTTCCCGCCTGAAGCAGCCGGCGGCGTTGCCCTA
>NW_010395044.1:0-11713 GCF_000710305.1 Buceros rhinoceros silvestris
CAAACCGGGACGCCAAACAGGCCTTTGAAGATGGCAACCAAGGGTGTATTTTTTCTTCTCTGTTTCTCTAATCAACCTGGAAGGTCAGGGAGCCTCATCAGTGTTTATTTTCATCTGTGGAATGGAAGCTTCAATGGAACTGGAGTTTGCACCAAAGAAGTGATTTCCTAGGGTATTGTTGAAATGACACTGTTGAATGAATTAACAATTCAGAGATGTTAATTTTATATGATAGGTAAATCCTTTGAGGATAAGTTTTTTGGGTCAAACAAGGATGGGTTAATGTACTGTAACACAGTTTTAGTGTTCTCTGTGCCACCAGAATAACAAGGGGGAAGAAAGTCTAGTGCTGAAGCACTCCAAGGGTGAGCTGGTGCCACCTTTTGTGTTTTGAGCTTCAAGGCTGTAATTTTAACCCAGATAGTTGAAACATCCACTTATATACCCTTACCATTCAAGTGTCTCTGCATGCCCATAATCCCATTATAGTTTAGAAAAAGTGCTGCAGAAATGGCTAAAATGTTGTATTCATTTGGAGTAGCAGAAAAAATGGAGTTTTGACTTATTCTAATTTCCTAGAGTATTTTCTATTTCTTGGCTGATAAGCACATGTAAATTCCACATCTGGAATAAAAAAAGAGTTCTGGATATCCAACACAAATGTGGAGGTAGAACAACTCTGTGGTTATTGCTCATTAAACATTTCCCACTCTTCAGATCTTCCTGCTTTGAACCCCTTTTTGGAACAGAAAGTTATCCCCAGCTGAGTAACAATTTGTTGACACTTGGCAAGGCAGTTGGGCTCGGGATCCATCCTTCCATGACCTTTGCTCATGTCCAGTTTTACCTGAGTGGCTGGGCTTTGTTGTTGTTTGGTTTCTGAGTTTTGGGTTTTTCATGTTTTGGATTGTTGGGGGGTTTTTTTTGTAGTTTTTCTTTAAATTATTTTCTTGAAATCCTCAAAAATTACCTTTAAAACAGCGCTCCTTTTCAGTGTTGTTGCAGTGGTTGCCATAAAAGCTCATCTTTCACTCCCAGTTAACATTTACAGTGTTTGAGATTTAGAATAGGAAGTTTTGTATAGCGAATGCTCTAATATAGAAACTGATACAAAAGGAATTGTATCTGCAAGAAGGGACTTCTGTATTTCAGAGAAAAAACAGTAGAGAGATGGAAGTGAATACTGTAGAGTAAGTCAAAGGTTATATGCGTGTGGCATTGAAAAAAACAAACAAAAAAACCCCCCAGAAACATCAGGGGATACTAAGATACTCTGTTACAATTAATACTGCATTTCCTGTCTAGTGAATTGTCACTGAGACTCATTCAGCCTCTCCGCTAACAGTGATTGACTTACTCTAGTTCAGCTTACTTTGAAGAGTTACAAATGTTAATGGCTTGATTAAAACATGCAACAAGTAAGAAATACAGAACTGAATCTTCCTAAATGTCTTCCTGAAAAAGTCTTCCTAATGGTACAGCTGCAGCCAAATTCCTTCATATTTTCCATTTAATTTTTTTTTCCCCCCTTTAAGTAATCTCATCAATGGTACTGGTCAGTCAGAATAAGTAAGGGAAAACAGATCTTCAGAATCACTTCTTATCAAATGTTGGTCTTCAAAAATGAATTTATGTGCAGCATTGTAATTCTTATTGCACTCCTGATTTGAACTTTGCTCTCTTGATTTACTGATATAAAATACCCATAATTGCATTCATATTGTTGATGAAAAGCTACTTTGATCCATGTGATTCCATGTTGTACAGCTGTGGCTGTTTCATCAGGGATTCCCTGAACAATTTTTATACAAAGGTTCCGACTACTTCCCCATTTCATATTTCTGTCTCTCAAAATTCATTACTAATGTGGGAGAGTATGACCTGTTGAATACGGGTAAATGCTTTCCACAGACATTGCTGAATACTTTCAACTGAAAGCCTGATCTAGAGCCTTGAACACTGGAGTGAGAAGCAAAGGATTATGGTTCTGTTCACTCTTTTACCAGAGAATCTTGTGTAAGAAGGAAAAAACACATAAATCTGGTGAGGTATTTGACGTGACATGCTTGTGAAGTTGAAATGCACACTCAATTATCTAAAACTTGAATGCTTGCAGAGTTGACTCTGTACACATATGATTTTCATGCCTTCAAACGTCTTAATTTCTTCAGTGAAGACATCAGAATGTTTTTTCTGTATTAAATTTGGTGAGTTTGCCTGATATCGGTGGTGAACTTAAACATATGGTCAAGCTAATTTGCTTTTCCTCACGGGAATTAGTGATTCTGAGGTCATATGAATACCAAAATAATAAAAAATAAAATAACTCCTTTTGATTTTGGTAACTATGTACATGCAAAAAACAGTTCTGTTTTCATCAGTAGACTACAACAAGGGCTGCTGATGAACAGTCAGGTGTGCTGATGTATTGGAGCATGTTCGGGGGAAGGCAGTTTTTAATGAGGAATGTGCATTTTCATGTAAACTACTATTATGTTATTTAATTTGTCTTCTCACATGACAGATCTGTAAAGGAGTTGTCTAGCCAATCTGCCTCTCGTGGTGGAAGAAGGTGGTAGAAGTACAACTGCAGTATCATCTTAAGGGTGATGATACAGGAGGTCATAGAATAGCTTCAGAAGTGAGAGACTGTAAGTCATAGACGCATATCCAAATGACAACCCATATCTGACGGAGAGTTTCTGAAGCCCTCTGGAAGAGTTGTGCAGTCTTCATGTCTTGCAGGGAGCAAAAAAGCAAACCTTGTGAGCTACATGGTTTTTTTTAAAGTTAGTTCCTCAGAGCTATGTCTAGTACGGGCTATTTTTGCAACAGTTTGCAGATGTTCGCTTAGTACTCTCGAACTGATGCAAGGGAAGCTTAGGTCATTTCAAATCATCACAAATTTGTATATACATAATCTGTAATAAAAAATGAGGAAAAAGAGGAAAGAGGGATGTCAGTTGACAAAATAAATATGTTTTATTTTCTAATCTATAATGTTAGGGGACTATAGTTTGGTTTTCATTATTATTTTTACTAGAGCATTTTAAAATGAAGGAGCATACTGTTTTGGGAGTGGGGGGCAGGCAGTTAAATCTGTTATGTAACCAATTAACCTGGGTACTTGCAGACCTTGTGGAATTCTTCTGGGAAGGCATTAACGTATGAAGTAGTTGCTCTTTAAAATATGTTGTCATAGATCTTATAAAAGAGTTTTCTACAACGCTAAGAACTGTGGGCTCAAAATCAGTCCTTCTTTGTGAAATAGCCTGAGATGAAGAAAATATAGTGTTTCTGAAACCCATTGACTTTCTTTGCAAGACCTTCCAAGCACGTGTACACAGTATGTTTGTTGATATCACAGAGTCACAGAATGGCTGAAGTTGGATGGGACCTTTGGAAGTCCCCTCATCCATTTCCCCTGTCACCTAGAGCTGCGTGCCCAGGACCATGTCCAGATGGCTTTCGGATGGAGACTTCAGGATGGAAACTCCACCGTTTCTCTGGGCAACCTGTGCCAGTGCTCACTACTCTTCACATGAAAAAGTGTCTCCTTATGTTCAGAGGGATCCTCCTGTGTTTCTCTTTGTGCCTGTTGCCTCTTGCCCTGTAAGGGATCCTGTGTCTTTAGCTATAACTTTCCATGAGGGCTGTCAAAATAAAAATACTGTATGTTATACAAACTGATACAATAAATTATTTATAACTTCTCGTTGATCCCCAAATATTCAAAAGCCCACATGAAAACAAAAGTGGTTGGACACTATATTTTAGGGGGTAGAGGACTTGAAAATACAGATGTCATTTCTTTAGATAATTTCATTTATATCAAATAAAAGATTATACCAAATAAAGAAAATGTCAAGAAACAAAGAATCTGTGCTTCAGAAATAGTAGTTGGACAGTCCTTTAGATTCAACAGTCTTCACTGATCCTATCCCTTTACTAGGTGATCTGGTTGTTGGAAATATTCTCCAGTCTGTCAGTCATTGTGCCAAAACCTAAAAATGTAGGAAATCGCCCAACTGTTTCTATTCCCACAGATTGTGTATAATTCCTTTCAGGTCACTCCTCAAATAACATCAGTAACATCCATCATGTGCTTATAATCAGCCTCTGATCATGCTTTCCAACAAGTGTGCAGCATATTGTTTCTATTGCTTCTATAAAATAGTTCATCATGCAGAGCCTATCATCATAGGCTCATAGACATCATAGTTGTCATCTGGCCACTTCTGGGCCACAGAGTGAAAAGGTTAAACCTACCAGTTGAATGCCTTGGCAAGACAAATGCTATCATCTCAGCAGAGAGTTGGCTGTATTGGGCTGAGTGTGGCTCATTCCAGGTGGTTGGTCTTCAACTAGTTATAATGAATGGACGTTTGTGGTGCATACTGAGGGCAGGAACGATGAAAAATTGTAGTTGTGGGATGGCTGAATTTTACTGCAGCAATGAACTACTGAAGCATTTAGTATGAATAGTATTCACTGGGATAAAGCTTTTGGTGCTAATCCTTTGCTCTAGAATATATGGGGAGACAAAAGCTAGGATAGTTGTTCACCGAAGATCTTGCCAGATGATCAGAATAACACTAGTTTTGATTGGCAACCAGTTATAATTTCACCTACTTACATAAGGTGCTTGGACTGCCTGGGGGGAAAGGTCTCACTTCAGTAGAAATAGATTAACTAAAATAAAACTCAGCTCCTATTGTCTGGGGTGGGGGGGGGGGAAGTGTTAAATAAAGCAAAGAGAGAAAGCAAAAAGAAGGCAAGAAATATGTTAAACTAAGAGCTGGGAAAGTGCCAGAAAGCACTGCTAAATCCTTGTGATTGTTTTCCCCTCCTTTTTATTAATCTTGTGGAAATTTAAATGTAGAAAAATTACATTTTTTTATACTTGGCTACTAGTTGCTTAGTAACAGATTTAAAGCCTATTGAAGTTCTTAAAGAGCTTCCCAGTGTCTACTGTGAGACTTTGGTCTGAGTCTTATTTCTCAGTTTCATTGAGTCAAAAGTTCTTTAAACGCCTTTTGAGTCTTGAAAAAGCATGGTCTTGATGTGTCAGTGAGTTCCATGCACATTCAGCGTTTCATTTGTATATGTCAAAGTTCCTAGGGCATTATGTCAGCAGTAGCAGAATTTCTGAACTTGCTTATGTGACTTAAAGTGTATTTACACAAGCAGCTGATATGCAAAGTGAAGATGTCTGAAATAACGAAGATTGTAAACTGTTAGGCTGGATCACTATGCTTCCCTGGTTATGACCAGCTTGAGTGTGAATACAGCACTGGAGATATCCTAAAGTCAGTAGATCAAAGGTCTGAATTTCCACGGTCATGTAAGCAGCTAAGAAACTTTTTCCTGCTCTTCAACTTGGAATCTAGTAAGGAAAGGTATTAAAAAAGTAATGTAGATTTTATACCTTCTCAGTTTCTCTGTCAATTTTTGAGACTTCTCATTAGTTTGCCTTATGTTAAATTAAGTATCCTTAAAATGGCAAGAAAAAAGAATGTTGGGGAACAAACATCCTTGCAGTTTGCCTCGCTCCTTTTGTATTTTTTTAGGTAGATATTTTTTGTTTTCCCTGGGGTGAAAGAGCAACGTAACACCACTGCACATTGTATGGACATTTAAGGTCACTTTCTGCTTTCCTATGGAGTTATTTATAAAAGTCCTGTTCGATTTTAAGGGTTGCATAATCTATTATATTTTAATTGTTTATCTTGGTATTGCTGAAAACCTTTTAAAATGGGGTCTGAATATTTTACTTAATGTTAGTCTCACATTTTATCTAGTGGACATAGGTATAAACATTGATTGAAATAGTATAACCTGTTTTTCAGAATGTCATGTTACTTGGTTACACATTTCAGGCTTATAATCGGTTGGGTTTTGTACTACCATTATAGCCAAGGGTCTTTGTTTGTAATACTTGCATCCTTTTTAGTATTGACAAAGATGAACCATGTTTATAGACCTAAATCATATTGAACAGGCACAAGCAGTCTCTTTGATAAATTAAACATGATATATTCTCATCGCTGGTCACCCGAATAAAAATATGAACAGGGAATTGCACTTTTAATGGCACTTTAATACCACTCCTTGGTATCCAGTGACAGGACATGAGGGCATGGTTCAAAGCCACCTCAGGGGAGATTTGGACTTAGCAATAGGAAGCATTTCTTTACTGAGGGGGTGGTGAAGCATTGGAACAGGCTTCCTAGAGAGGTGGTTGATGCCCCAAGCCTGTCAGTGTTTTAGAGGCATTTGAACAATGCCCTTAATAACATGCTTTAAGTTTTGGTCAGGCAGTTAAACTACATTGTTGCAGATTTCTTCTAGGTGAAATGTTTGCCTCTCCGCTCTCCCCTCTCCGCTCTCCCCTCCCCCAGTGTATATTTGCCTTGCTAACCCTTTGTCATCATACTTTGTCTCTGCCAAGTCTTTCCTTGTCATGCTCTTCGCCTTCTCTAGCATGGGGTCCCTCCCACAGAATACGACCCTTCACTTATGTCTACAGTGTGGGTCATTCCCACAGGGTGCAATTCTGCAAGAACTGCACCAGCATGGGTCCTTCTCTCATGGTGCAGTCTTTCAGGAATGAACTGCTCCAGTGTGGTTTGCCACAGCGTCCTGCCAGAAAACCTGCCTTTTTGTAGTTTCCTTTCTAAAAAGCCTTGGACAGAGATGTGACTTTCTTAGAATCTAAACTAGTCTGGTAATTGGCTGTTTACTTTTCAGAAGAAGAGAACATGACATATTTGAGTTTCATGACCTCATTTTCCCACTTTCTTCAGACCGATTGGTCTACATTAATCTCCTGTGAAACTCTATCAAAGTTGAAGGATGACTTGAAGAACTAATTGGTCTCAGGAATAAAAACAAATTGCATTGATATTTATTAGTGGCTTCTCTGGAGTTTTGATGCAGCAAATGATAGTTGTAGACTATGATATTCACAGCCTTTCATGACACTAATATTATCCAATTCCCCATCATTTTACTGCCAAAGTATTACTAGATTCTCCTTACTAACTCTCTTCCTATACTTTCCCAGTTAACATTGGTCGTGTTTTGGAAAAGAAGGTTCCTTACAATTAATATAAGAAACTTTTCTTGGATGCAGATAAGGTAGAGATGTCACCAGGGAAAATGCTTAGTCATCTAAACTTTGATAGGAAGTCTAAGGAGATGGCACCTGTAGCAGTGTTCCAGGACACATTTTATGAGGAGAAAAACATGTTTCAAATTCAAGTGGAACTGGAATCATAGTTGTTGGAACTTGAAGGAAATAGACCTGACAAAATTAGAATTTTTGCAGTAATAGCCCAGGATGCTTTATACATCCTACTGCTCTGCTAGAGATGTATGTTTTTAGACCAACTCTCTATAAACATCTTGAACACAGTGAGAAGGATGCTTCTCTGCTATTTCTAAACTGCACCGATAAATTCAATTAAGTCTGACAGTTACGTAAGTGATTTAAAGTGTCAGGACCTATCAAGCTCTGCTTTCAACATGTTCGGGTGCCTCCTGGCAAACACACAGAGATGAACACAGAGCTTGCATAAGGGCAAAATTTTCATGCAATACAGGGAATCACAGTCTGTGACATTTGGACAATAAAATTACTTCATTGAACTGTTACAATTGTAGGACAGGGTAAGTGTGTTTATCATGTGTATGATATCTTCAGACAAAAGGATCAATTCTGCACTGTACAGCTGAACATGTGTTTCAAGGACATTATGTGGAAAAACAAACTAATCTTTACTCCTGAAGGAGTAAAAGGCATGCCAGAAATCTAAACAAAGTCAAAATTTGTCATTAGGGTACAACTACCTAAAGTCTTTCTGACAAAGGCTCCTATTTCAGCCCAAACTAGAGACATTATAGACATTATCTTCTTACAAATTAACAGTTTGCTTGATAGTAGTTCAATGAGTTATTGATCCTAAATTCCATATACAGATTGAATTTCCAAGATGTTACTTTAGTTCAGGAGCTGCCTCTGTACTTATGTAATATTCCCATTAAAGCTTTCAGTATAGAATTATAGTGAATGTTTAAAGCACAGGTTTTTGATGTTCAATATATTTTCCTTTTCCTGTGAGCAGGAATTGTATTTGAAGGGGCTGAAACACAAGTTTGGCAATAGTACTAATTTAATTCTAAGTTGTTTGTAAACTACCTAAAAAGCCTAATTGGAAAAGTCTTTGCAGCTGGTGGGTTGTTTTTGTTTGTGTTTTGTTTGTTTGTTTTCTTTCATCAGTGATTTCTACTGAAATGCCTAATTGGACAACCCCACCCCTGGAATGATCACAGCATCGTATACTTTCAATTAAGTAGAGTGGACAGGATCATCTTGTCCATACCTGCTGAAAATCACCTGAACATGCTGGTGGTTCTTTGTGGCTCAAACACAACACATAACATAAATTTAAATTTATGTTTAAACTTAAACACACAACATAAAATTACCATGTTTAACATGTGCAGAACTAGAAAAGTGAAGTTTTTTGGATTTAATAATAATAATTTTCCATTTATTCAGCTTTTCAAAGTCTTTTACAGAGAGCACACAGTGGTCTTTACACTGACCTTAACTGTGCTTATAAATGAGAAGACAATTCTAACCTGTAATACAAAGGCTTACATATTTTAGACACAGAGATTTATCTTCTGAATGGTAAATGCTATGGTTTGTAACTATTTAGTCAAATTCTCAAAAAAAAAAAAAAGAAAAAATTGTTCATTAGTCAAGGAAAATTCTTAAGCAGAGGCAACATGAGCTAATTGCAGACTGTTACTATCACTGAAAAATCCTTCCAGCTGGCTATTTGGTTTTGCTTCTGTAAAGCACTAATCTGCTATTAGTGTGTTATCAATCCTTCCTTCTGGTTTTCAGAAAATGCTAATTGTTTTCAGTATACTAACACTGTACCATTGCAGTGTGTTTCTAAAATTTGTGTTGGATAGGTGTTTTTTGTTTACAGCGACAGCACAGCTATTCTGATACAGGTGAAGAAGAGGGTGTGAGAATTGAAACTGGCTTTAGATAGACTGAGGCTCCAGACATGCTGAAGCATGGTCCCCTCCCCATTCCCAGAGGTACATTAGATGACTTGTACTACTAATTAGAGTGGCTTTCTAGGGGGCTTTCTTCTGGTCTCTGGGGTCCCAGGCAATTGCCCCGCTGGTTCATTTGTAAAACTCTGAGTCACGTTTGTGGCATGCATTACATCAATCTGTTAAACTTATGAATAATGAAGACCTGTGCATTGGCAAGCATGTGTGATTTTTAAGTACTAATGTGAAATTTTCATGTTTCCTACGAGCATGAAATCTTTTCTTTTAGTATAAATCTTAATCTTCTGTTATGAAAACGTTGCCTTTAAAACATACATGGTTTAGTTCTTACAGTGCTACAGTTGTTGCCTTTGTGCCTAAGAAATAAGTAAGATGTTTTAAAAAATGGAGTTTGTGTCTCATTTATGGGCAGGTTTCTGTGTGAATTCACGGAAAACAAGTGATACTGAGAATTCTTGGTTAGATATGATGCCTCTCCATGAAATGTATCCCTGTCTGATTCAAGCATCTGAAGACAAAAGTACCAGTAAGTAGCATGAAGACACTGTGAGTTTATCCTTGTGGTTCAAATTCTTCTGACATAAACTGAAGATGACAATGTGCTAACTTCTTAACACTGAAAGAAACAAATGTCCTTTCAGTCCCTCAGCTGAAGATAACACAGAGTGAAACAGCTAATTAAAATGTAGGATGACAAGCATTAATTAATCATAAAGTGCTTATATTATGAATGTAAATCCCTCTGCATCCAGTATAAAGATTTTTAGATTCTCCCAAATTGCCCAAAAAATGTGAATTAGGAAAGCCATATTAAATTTCGAGAAGCAATTGTCTTTCAAGGAGGAGTCTCGGAGAATCCTCCTTCATTTTCAGTCTCACTGTTTGCATCTTGTTCTTTACTGTCCAGAAATAAATCTGTCCAGCACAATTTGCCATGGACCTGGTATGTCAGAAGCTAGGTTGAGTTAGTATCATTATAGTCTACCTTGATGAGGAAAAACATATAAAAGCATTAATGCTCAATTGTATTAGAGCAGCAGTGGGTATATCCACTAACAGTGGTCTGTTTGCAGCAGAGGCAAAAGCAGATGCTACTTCAGGAGAGTGCACAAACCTAACAGTTTCTTCAATCCAATCCCATTGTCCTCCTCCAGCCTGTGGAAGGGGAGAGCGCAAGGTGGCAATGGACATCCCTCCTTACTTTTCCTCAGTGGCTGCTTACAGATTTCCTGCCCATGCATCCATCTGACCCCTTTTTGTACCCGCTGTCACTGCCTGCCTCCACAGCCTGAGGAAAGCAAATTCAAGAACTTTGTGAGCTACCATATGGCACTGTACATGGCTTTATTTGTATTAACCTGATCTGCTACTTTCACCAAGTGACCCTTACACTCATACCATGGCACCTGATGAGGTGCAGTCTCACATTCAGTTTACCCATTGCATTCAGGAACTAACCAATCTCGGTCATAGCCCTCCTTTAGCCTTTTCCTCTGCAAACTGAAGAACAGCCTTTTAAGTCTCTGTTTATAAAGCAGAAAATCCACCTCCTGGATAGTTAGCTCCTTTTCTTTTTATGTTCCCTAATTCTCCTACCTTCTCTTTAAGATGCAAAGACTGGAATGACATACAATACTCAGGATGTAAGAGCATCAGTGTTTGTTACAGTAACAAACAGATGACCTTGTCTTCAGTGACCTTCCTGATGAAGACAAATTTTTTCTTGGCTTCTCAAATGTCCTTGCACTGAGGTGATGATTTCAGAGAACTACCAACATTGACCCCCAGGTTTTGTTCCTGAGATGATACTGCCAATTCTGTGTTGTTTCTCCTCAGCACAATCGTGCACTGGTACTTACCACATGCCTGAGGCCTTTCTACAGTTCCTTGCCCACGGACACAGCATTTGAGTACTCGTAAAAAGCTCGGTGTCACCTGCAAGCTTGAAGGTTTCACAATTGCCTCTCTTTTCTAAGTCACTGAAAAGGAGGTCATATAGAGCTGTTCCCAGCACCAGCCAGTGAGAGAGGGACCCCTCCCTCCTGGCTTTTTTCCATTCTGAAATCAACACCTAAGCACTACTTTTTGCTTCCTCTGCTTTATCTAGCTCCCTGTTGCTAAATGGACTTATTCTTCAATCCTAAGCAATGGAATTTCTTTATAACTAATGTGTAGCCTTCTCAAAGGCCATTTGAAAATATAGGTCAGATATTATCCATGTATTGTTACCCTTCTGCAATTCCAACACATTAATGAAACAGGATTTCCCTTTACAGTAGCCACTGTGATGCCTTCCCACAAAACTCTGTTCATCTGTGTGTGTTAAGTAATCTCCCCTTTTCCCTTTCCCATCTTTCCCTTTCACTTTCAAGACAGATTGCCATCTTCCCATGGATGGAAGTAGTCAAGTTAACCAGTCTGTAGTTTGCAGAATTTCCTCTGGAGCCCTTTTTGTACATGTGAGTTATAATGGCAATCTGCCAGTCTGCTCGCATGCTGTCTGTTTGCAATGGTAGGTTACCTACCTTGGCCAATAGTTTTGCCTTTTCCTTCTCAGTTGTAGTGTAAAACCACTTAATCTTTTTGGTAGGACAGTGATTTGTTACAGAGAAGG
>NW_010395044.1:11907-35339 GCF_000710305.1 Buceros rhinoceros silvestris
TTTAGTCATGCATTTGCTGTGTTTGATTTAGACCAAAATTCACCAGAACTCCAAAAATCCCCCTCAAATAATGTTTTTTAATTTTTATATGACCGTATGGACTTACTTGGTTTGCAAAGAGCTACTTAAGAAGGGTTGTAAGCAAAAGCATGTACAAATAAAGAATTGAATCTAAGAGATTTGCAGTGATTATTTTTAGTGATTTTTTCCCGTGTAGACTGATAATTTCGAGTGTGAAGATTTTGGATACTTTACAGACATCAAATTGACATGTGAAATTCACAAGTGAGATAAGTTTTTCTGGTTTTTCTCTTTTTTTAATTCCCTAGCAGAACTTGTGTATCTTGATGGTCAGCTCTGTGTTTTATTATTAAAGATTTCTTCTTTGGATAAATAATGGGTTTGGAATTTATTGCATTTGTCTAAGAAGAAAAAATCGGACTCAAATACGGTCATGCAGGGGGTTCAAGGAGATTAGATTCACAAATCTTAAATTTAGGATAAAACCCTCTCAGTTTCATGGAGGTTACGTCCTCCTTGGAAGAATGTGGCTATGACAAGTTACTGCACGTGCTTTCCTTTTGCACACTGCAGGAGGGATCTTTTAACCAGCAGACTTTTTTTCTCTGTCCAGCCCTCCTCAATTGTGTTGCAGGGGATTCTGGAAATCTTCAGAGATACAGGAATAATAGGAATCTCTGGGAATGTTGGAAGATTGAGAGAGGGTAAGATGTTGATGATTGTGATAAAATATTCTCCCTATAGAGAGACTTTAGGGCTTTTACTAGATCTTCCAATGTGTTTATTCCCCTATTTCATGGATTAGGGTACACATCCCCTTCCTTACCCCTGTGCAAATACACATAATCTGCTCTATACACATTTGCCTCTTCTCTATTTGGGAAGAAGTCTCTCTGTGCAACAAGTAATTAACTATGGCTTATGCCTTGAATGTACTCTTCAGCTTTAAAATCACAGCTTTTTGTGCACTGTAAGAGACTTAGTGAGTCTAAAGATGGATGCTAACTAGGTCTGATCGGTAACTGAAGGTCCTTAGTTAAAATGACCACAGAACTTTTAAAAGGTTATGAAGAGGTTGAAGGAACCCTGTCCTCAGTGTGGAGGCCATCTATTAGCATGAGAAAAAAGTCATCTCTCCTGTGGGTTTTGTAAAGCTCTTTTTGATCTTTAGCTAAATTAATACAAATTTTCAACCTTTTACTTTGAAGTAACATGTGAATTTCTATTTCTGTCTGACCTTGTTGTTGCTTCGGTAATCTCATGCTGCAAATTCATGCTCTAGGGTGATCTTCATAGTTATTAGCTCATCTGCTACTGCTTCCTTGCTAGAGCTGGTGCTGCTTTCCACCAGTACAGTCTAGTCAGGGTACTTTTGGACCACTAACAGAATAGGGCTTTGCCAAAATAAATGTTTTCCAGCAAGATTTCACACTCATTCCTAATGAAATAGACATTTTTCCTAACTGTTGCTTTAGAGCTTAGATTTTCCTCAAGGTTTGTAATGAAAATATATCACGACCTGTTGACATATTCATATGGTGATTTTCAAAAAAGAGATTTTGTTTACAAAATGGTCTTGGCAACGAACTGGAATATCTGAGAAGTTGAACAAGACTGTTGACAGGCAAAATTAGGGCTGAATCGTTGACTAGCTTTGCAGCTGAGCAATTTTTAAAACTGACCAATAGGGTTTGTTCTGGTGTTTTTGAGAGTACAAAAGTGAAGTGGGTAATCAGTGCATATGCGCAGTGTTGACTGTGGTTGTGGAGATAGCTACATGAATGGCAGCTTTTGACAGAACTGGCTAGATCTTAACCCCCGTGGCTGTGCACACTACCAGAATGGGTCAGAGAAAATGCCTAGCTTTTAAGAAATAACTCCTGATGAGAAAAACTCTGATTTTCATTACTAGTAAAACAATAAATAAAATATTTATGTTCGCATCTTCTGTATGTTTTTTGTTTGTGTACTACATTTATTTTCTTATCACTATGGAGTAATTCCAGATTTTGTTTTATTGTCTAGACTCCCAAGTGTATCAAGAGTTGGCGCTTTGTTTCTGATTGTTCTACAGCTTGCAAATACCCCAATAATTCTTCATATTTATTCAAGAAATTACTGCAATGTTTTATATAGAATTGAACTGTAAATTTATTCCTGTTAGAGGTTCATGGTTTTGAGTGATGCAGAGTACCTTATAAATTCTGAGGTTATGTTCATTCAACATCATATAAATGCAGCCCTTATCTTTTAAGAGGCACATTAGTCATTGCAAGAGGGTGAGCAATGTTGTTTATAATCGTGGAAACATTCAAAACCTTTTAATATTGTCACTCCTAGGGAAACAATGCTTATTTCATGCAGGCAGTTGCAGTGTGAAACCTAAGAATATATCGATGAATATGATGCTAATCACTGCAGTGATTACTTTTTTATACTGTAAATGTAAATTTGAAAACACAGCTGACTTGTAGATGACAATTCAAGACAGAAGTGTTGATCCAATACAGTAAAATTTTGATTGTTCTAAAATTTAAATTGATTTTACTGAGTCAGTGGAAAATAGAGAGTTGTATCTGTACAAATTGTATCTAATGTAACTTAGCAATTGCTAGGCCTAGAGTTTGAATACTTCCTTCAGATAATATAATTACATTTTGATAGTACACTCAGAGTAATTGAGGACATCTGTAAAGTAGACTTGATAGAAGTGGTAGTTTCTAGAAATGAATAGCAGTTTCATGTACTAAACATTTTAAATTCATATGCATACAAATGCATAGAAAAATTAAATTGTATCCATGTATTTTAATTTTCTGATGAAGTTTTAAATTTGCAGAAGTATTCCTAATGGGAAATATAATACTGTGCTCTGGCAAAAGTCATTTTACCTCACTCCTTGTAGTACCTCTGATAAATAACAGCAAAATGTTAGGGTTTGCATTTAATAAAGGGTAAGAATAGCAAATATTTGGCATAGTAAGTGAAACATACTTATAGAAATGCCAGTCCAAAAGTGGAGTTGGGGATTTGTTTATAAGGTCTGGACCACCTAAAAAATCTTCCTGGCAAATAAAGTCATATTTAACAAAGAACCTTGACTTGGCACAGATGTAGATCTTCACTGCTTAACATTATACATTTTATTGTTGTGTTTCGTGGTACCAACTCTTGCCTAAATCTTCTAAGCAATAGGCTGTGAAGCAAAAGTTTGTGATTGGATTTTCTGCTAGTGAAGCATGCTGTATGTATAATGACTTGCTAAGAAAACATACAAATGAACAAACAAACAAACAAACAAACAACACTCCCACAGTGAACCATAAAAACCATGCTCTTCAACTTACCTTCAAACACAGAGCACCAGTGGGAACAAAAGCAGGGAAACTGCTGATTATTTGCAGTCTGTTGCTAGTCCCAGGTCTGGTACTATCCATGTTATGAGTGAAACAAGTTATAAACTTTAAGGACCGAAATGTTTTTAGAAATACAATTCATGCTTCTTACCTCCTCAGTAAATTTACAACCACATTTTGGTACTATCACAGCTTACAAGTCTTACAGTGTTACTTTCTCACTACATAAAGTGAGGTATTTTCTCAAAATTAGTATGTTGTCTAAAAATCTGCATGTTTTCATTGGTCTGCATTCTTTTGTCTCTTTTAAGTTAAAGCCACTCATTTTGGGTAGAAAAAAACAACTTCTAATTTTGTAAGGATTTGATTTTTGCTAAAAGGTAGAAGTTTGTATCTTCACAGAAGATAGTAGTAAATCTGAAAAATCCTATGGTTATAAGTTTAAATAATCTGGTATTTTTTTCATTTTTATTTTCACAAACAGAAATTTGAGGAAAATAATTGTTTTGCACTGATCCAAAGAACAATTTGCTGGGGGAAAGATGAGCCTACAGAATTTTTCTGATCTGAGATTTTTTTGCAGCTTTCAATTTGACAAAGTTCTGCAACTTTGAATTTTCCAGCATGAGATTATTTTAAAGCAATATGCATTATTAGCTCTAGTCCTTACTCAGGGGTGATACTGGTAGATATTGAACTATGTCTTGTCTCACTTTTAGCATTTTTGAACAAGGAAAATGTCTTAATCCAGGTTTATGTACAAAACAATTTAGAGTGATGGTACTTATGACGTGCCTTTGCTGAATTTGGTAACATAAACCCAGAGGTAAAGATGATGTCTTCATGAATAATTTTTTGTATTTCTTAGATTGTGATGCCACAGACTACAGCTTGTCCAAAGTAACAAAACACTATGCTAAATAAAGAATGTAGTGCAGTAACTGGCCTCCCAAGCTATGGTCTGAATCTTTCTATGGTTTAGAATAAGGACAATAAAATTTCTTGCATTCGCTTCCGTGTTTTTAAAGAGAGGACATTATGTTTTACTTGGTTAAAGCCATTCCAGTATGTTAGAGAAATTACTTCCAGGAAATATTTAAACTTAAATTAATTCAATATTTAGGTTAATTTAGCTAACAATGCTGTATTCTCCCCTGCCTGAATCTATTCCTTGTAATAATCTGCAGTCTGTCATTGCTATAGATTGTGTGGCAAGTCCGCACAAAAAAGCATGAGTTATTCAAACTGCACCTCACAGAGTGCAACGATCTAAATTACTCAGTTTGGTTCTTTTTTATACCCATAAATTTTTTAGAGCAAGATTGATCACTTTGTTTTGATTTGCATTGCACATAATGGTTCAGACATGGTAGAGATTATTGCCACATTAGCAGTAAATTGCAAAAAAAGTATGAGATAAATAGAATATTTATTTATAAATTAATGACCAGAGAGACATTTCCCTATCAGTTTTCTTTTTTTGTGAAAGAGGCACTCCTGGTCTAAATGGCAGAGCCATCTGCAACAGTTTTTTGAGTGCTCAAGGAAGAATGATGTGGTATTAACATGAATTATTTTTTTAATAGTAAGAAAAATAAAAAAGTAAGTATTGAATAAATTGATCTTCTCTTAAAAACACCCTGCGGTTTTTACCTGGTTTAAAAGATAAAAGACCCCTTGTGAGTTCTAAAATAAATTTACATTGATAGAATCAGTGGCATTGTGAAGGGTTTTCTTTTACTGATTATTTTTTCAGTTTCAGTTTCTTATGAAAAAGGAAGATATCTAACAGCTGGCAAAAACTGAATTCTGGATTATTGGAAACTCCTGATCAGGTTTCACTCTGTTTAAAGACATTAGAGCTTTTAATTTTTTTTTTTTAATTTCTGCTGGACTTCTGATTATTCATGAAGCCTTATCTGATGTATTTTTTGCATTATTTCAGTGGTATTTTAAGCTGATATTAAGGCTGATGAAATATACACTAAAGGTTTCTTGGCTGTATTTTGAAATCCTGGAAAGCATCCAGCTATTTTCCTTTAGGCAGTCTCTTGGTGTCAAAGCAAGAGGCAATACCACCATAATAACCATATAGAATGATCTCGGAGAACACTATTTTTTCTCATATTTACTGATCACAAATTATTTTCAAATTAAAGATTTTAAATTTTTTTTTTTAAGCATACCATCTGTAAGGGATGACGGAAAGAGAGGAATTATGACTACGTAAGATTATTGTGTAGATTATGTAAAACAGGTTGTTTGATTCAACCCATTTCACAGCAAACAGGTGTGTCTATTACAAAAACAACATTCCTACATCCAATACTTATTGAAACTCATGTTGCTGGGTGTTTAAGAACAAATGCCAAGTATTAAGCTGGCATAAAGCCTAAACTAACCTTTCCCTCTGTAATAGGTACATACGAAAAGCTCTTCCAGTTTCATGGAAGAGTTGAATTTATTCTTTATAATAATACTTGTTGAAGTATTATATTTATGTGCATACGGAAAACAAAACAAGTAGGCTAAGTAAATAACTACTTCTCATTGTTTTTTGTAAATTCAGTTGTAGTTCTTAGATGCAACTCAACCTCAGCAGTGCCTTTTAAAATTTGTCTCCTGGTTTCAGTCAGAACAGAACTAATTCTGTTCAGTGATTTTACTTTTCAGCTCAGTCTCGCCTAAGTAACTGCACTTGCTAAAGTTAAGAGAAACAACAATAAGCTGTTGTTTCAGAAAATACTTTTCATTTCACGTATGTAAAATTCATTTAACTGCATTCGTGAAACTTTTGTGATGGCCCATGAATATATACATAAAGGTTTTTAAGGCATGTCTTTGGTAGATAATGGAAATAATTTTCATTATGTAAAATCAGTGCAGAGAAAGTATTGTTTGAGGTGATTGAAACTATGCTTTTCATTGATTAAAAAAAAACAACAAACACCTATTTCTTCCATAAAAGTGTGAAAGAACAGGACTAATGAAGAGACAATTAAGTGGCATTAATGAGATATGGATTCAGTGAGAGCTTTGAAATGGATGTGCTTAAACTTAGTCCTACAATGAATTCCCCCAAAAGGTTTTTTAAACTTAAAAAAAACTAATTAAAAATTAAACCAAATAAATTCAGCTTTTTAAATGGAGAAAAAGGCAGTTTAGTGTGAAATACTTCTGTAATAGTAGAAACAAAGATTTGTAATAGCAGATCTTTCTTTGTTATTTCAGTCCTCAGAAGTATTGCTTTCAGCCAACTTAGTGGTAGCAAACTCATGCATTTCTTCCAGTATCAAGGAAATTCTGCCACCTCAGAGATGCCATGCCATCTCTCAAACTTTATTCTCTTTTGGCATACTTAGCCTCCCTCCATGTGAAAGAAATATAATCTTTTTTTCCTCTGGGGATTCTTCCTTTTTCTTTTCAAAATAATACAAGCTTAGAAAGAGCTTCCAGTGAACATGGATAAAACAGACTCAGTGCCTTCTTTGCATCAGCGTTTCCCTACGTGATCTGCCTGATCCACCTAACTGCCTTTTATGAAGGATAAAAAGGCTGGATTTGTTAATAATATGAGGGCACTAGATGTCATTTACATTGTTTCTAGCAAAGTTTGGGGCATTGTCCACCACAATATTCCTGTATTCACTCTAGGACAATGAATGGTAGGTGAAGGAGTAAAATGCTGTTTGGATGGTTAGGTTGAGAGGGCTGTATTCTGCGTGCAGGCCAGGAGGCATTTAACAGGGTCCATCCTGGGACCTCTACTGTAATCAGGAGGAGAGGATGGAGGGCATGCTTGAAAGATTTTCAGATGACTGCAAACTGTGTTTAAACTCCTTTAAATTTCATATGCTTTCTTAGGATATTTCTTGTAATTTTTGAATGGTACATAAGTGAAGAATAGAAAATAGCAATGTTTGTGAGCTTGAAATGTCATAACATCTATTTCTTAACTTGTAATTCAGGGATATAGGTTAAAGTATCAAAACCCCAAATAAGTAAGTTAATTATAGAAAACATATAATGTTTAGTTTAGTGCATTTACCTTAGCTTCATCCATTCAGTTTGTGAACTTGTGAGCTACAGCCATCAAAAGTGAAAATTTGAGTAACACTATCTGTCTGTTGGTTTTGTCCTGATTATTTACTATCTTTTTTTTGTTCTTCCCACCCCAAATCCTTTTGTCAGGCTAGTGTAAAGCAGTGATGTGATTTTGCCAATGCTTCACATACTGATCAACTTATTCCTTAAGAAACTTCCTTCTTTCCCCAGATGAATATTTTGAAGAGAATTTAATATTCATTAATCCTAAGCATGCCAGGATTAAGTTGATTTAGAAATTAATAGCCTTACTTTTTGTGGTAATTTGAGAAATCTCATAAACTTAAAAAATCTTTGAACTTTTTAATTTTTTTGGTGTTCTTGAAGCTGGAAAGAAAGAGCAAGAGGGGTTGTCAGGCCAGCTAGCAGCTATTATTGAGGAGAACAAAGACAATGCAAAATGATTAATACACTCTTTGGAGATGAGCGTTGGAAATCTAGGACACAGTGTTAAATATATTTCTATTTTTGCTTAAGAATGTTTTTGCAATAAACACTCTCTTGTGCTAATAACTTTCCAAGGAGACTTGCCTAACATTAACCTACTGTGTTCTAACATTCAGTTAACAGACATACAGCAGTTCGACAGGGTCTCATTGTTAGGAACACCCATAAATGAAATGCCCCTCATTATCCGAGTGGTATGTATAAAATGGCAAAGCAGCCAACTCCCAATCTGTGATCGCCTTTGACAGGGAAGAAAGGGGATACTATGAAGCCACAGAAGATGAAAATGGTGACAAACATAGAAACAGCATGGTCAGGAACTCTATTAATCACATAATGGGACATGATGGTTTGATCCAACTACACTCAACACTTAGGAAAAGATGGGACTACTGAAAACTGAGTGTATTCCAAAGTGCAATAGTTTCTGATTCAAATGAGTTGGAGTACTTTTAACTGAATAATCAATTATCTTTCTCTCATTCATATGTATTTATTACTTAGATAAAAGCAAGAGTTAAATAGGCTGCCTTCTAACTATAGTAAAAACTGTGCTAGTAGGGAGGGTTGCAGAAGTTGGCACTACTGTATTTTGGGGATAGAATCTGCATCCTTCTGCAGAGTGATAATTAGATGGCATATATTTAGCATTAGATGTTCCACAGTCTTGCCAAGAAAGGAGGAATAAATAGTCCTTGTCTGCTGCTTAGCTACTGTTTTCAGAAAACAAAACCCAAATATGTCGTGGTAGCGCTAGTTCAGCCATATCTTAAGGGACTCTTCTAAAAATAATTTGGTTTTTTAGCAGTGTCTTTTCTGGTGGTTAATGGCTCATAAGTCTAATGTGAGATAATTACAAGCAAAATCATTGTTCCTTCTAAATTCTACCTGCTGTTATTAAAAGAATGAATAAATTCCTTAGCTGTTATTAGAGGTTCAGATCTGAATTTCTGATAAAATCAGCATGAATTTTTGAAATACTAAATTTGTTATGAATATAGGCATTATGCCTATGCTGTTCTATTCAAGGCTGTATGCTCAGAGAAGGATGCATCTCTTGTTTCTATTCTTCCCTAAGTGGCTGATAGTGGCCACTCTTTTATATTGGATTACATAAAGCTTTGACTTGACATAATATAGTTGTTTCTGTGTGTATACTATTGTAAAGGAGAACATTTCAGATTTTGTATGCTGTGTTGTTTTAGCTTAAATTTCTTATCTTCAGCTCATGTACTTCTGACTGACTTGAAGCTGAGATGAGGTGGTTTGAGCAAAATACCATATTAGCAGTGAGCCTCGTCCAGATGTCAGCAGAGTCTCCACTGGGTGGTGGTACAGCTTGCTCAGTGAGCTAGGCTTCTGACCAAGTGAGAGCATGAAAGGTCAGGGTGAAATGTATAGTTTTACACACTTTAAAAATGTGACTTTAAATCTCAGTTCTCATTAGTTTGAAGATAATATGAACAATGTTTAGGCAAGACACTGCTTCTACGTGAACCCTTAAAAAGCAGTCTTAGGATCACAGCAGCTGTCCTAATTTCCTCTGAACACTTAGAAGTTCTCTTCTATTAGGTACCATAGTGTTTTGATTTGCTGTATGACGCTGAGTTTCCTACATTATTGTTTTCAGCATTCTGAACACCTAGGGCTTGAGCTGAGTGACTTGGGTATTGAGCTGAGATAGTGAAGAGAGAATCACCATTCTTTAAAGTAACTTTAACCCTACAGAGTGTATGAAGACAGATTGCTCTTAAAGTAAAATTTCTCCTTGCACTTAGCGTTAAGAAGTATTTGAATAAACTGTTTTTCCCAAGTACTGTTTTATCACTCTCATTCATTGTAAATGCAAGTTTTAAAGATGAGGAATGCTTCATTTTGCAGTGTTTTTACTTCCTGGTTTGATTTCAGTGCACTAGAGATTCTCAGCCTTGACTCACGGCATTTTAGTGGATGTTTTAGTCTCCCTGCCCATCCTCATGAGAATTACAAAACAAAGATAGAGATGGCTCTAGTTTTTTAAAACATAATAAATATGTATAACTATAGGAAATAAGGAATGATGATTTTGATAACGGGTAAATAAATGAAGATAGTATTTTGTTGATTGTCAATTACGTATGCCTAGTGTTTCTGTGTTTCTTATATATAATGGAAGCAGCTATGTGCATGAATCACCAGGTTTGGGGTTTCTTTAATATTTATCAAACATTATTTTAACTGTTAAACCATTAAACTAATACAACTTTACAGTGGGAGAAGGAAATGAATGCAGCTAATTTGAAATGCTACCGTGACTGCTGAATTAAGTACACTGAAACTTCAGGCTAATAATATCTAGTTTCAGGATACTGCTGTTTTTCAACAGATCTTCCAATCAATACATTGATCTACAAAATGCATTGGTATTATGACAAATAAATATTTTGTATATTTTTGAAAGTAATTCTCCTGTACAATCTGGACTATTACCTCCTCTGTAGGTTAATCTGAAATGTAGTAGAGTACAGTCTCATGGATAAGTATATCCCTGAAGCCAGTGACAGATGTCCTGTTACACAGCTGTCAGCTGATACTGCTGGGACTCATGTGAAGCTGCTGCTCAGTATTCCCCTTAGTTGGTCTGCAGTATATATAGGATTTTTAAGCAAGCAAATAGCATGCCGATCAGACAACATAACAGCAAGAAGTAGAATGAAATTTAAATCTTTTTAACTATTTTGACACACCACTGGTAGAGGTGGCCTGAAATACCAATACAAATACTCTAACCTATAAATGTTTGTCTTATTTGCACAATTTCAATAACCAAGTATTTAAATCTACGTGAGTGGGTGTTGTGTTTGTAGTTTATAAGCCTAGCTTGGGGTGAGGGAGGAGTGGAGTGGGGAGGGGGAACCTGAAGGTAATGGTCCTTGGTGCTTTGAAGTTTGTTACAGCAATATTTTGAAAATATGTTGGGAGTTACCGAACAAGAAAATTGGGTTTTATTGTTCACTAATAACTCTGTTGCTAGAAAAGGGGGCAGGGCTCGCCTCCCAAACTATCTGTCAGCCTCACAGAATGTGGGGAGTGGAGACCTGGTGAGCAAAAAATGAAATTTCATTGTGTAACCAGGGACTTGTCGTTAACACCATCAAGCATATGGTACAGCTGTGAAATTTTTGTGCCAGGCCTGATGAGCTAGTAGGAAAGCTCACAGAGCCAAGCAAGCTGTTTGGACTGATGGTGGTGTTAGTAGGAAGAAGCAGATGATTTAAAAAAAATTATTTAAAAGCTCAGAAAAATATTCCTGTGATTTATTACCTAAGCCACAAGATGTATTCTACTGTACTACATCACTGAGACAGCATTCTTTGATGTAATAAAGATATAACGTGTGTGGGTGTGTGGGGGAGGAAGGAATAATGGAATGGAGGGCAAGTTGAATAAACTGCTGGAGATTTGTTGTTGGCTTTTTGTTTTCCTGTCATTGCAGAGTGTAAAATCCTAAAATGCCCCATAACAAAAAAGGCTCTTTAAACTAATGGTAGGCTCAGAAGGACTGACTTTTACCACAGATCAAATCCCCGGCAAGCCATTCGCTGTGTTTGCAAAGATGGTTCAAATTTTGTCATTCTTTTTCAGAGAGTTGTTGTTGTCAGGACTGGGAAGGTTAGTGACCTAGGGATTGGGTGTGGAGAGGGGAGGGGTTCAAACTACTTTGGCAGACTTCACATTATTAGCAGGAAGCATGCAGAGGAAATGTGCTGTTTCTGGAGCCCTGTTTAATGCTCCTAGAGCAATGTGAAACATGCAGGTTTTTGGTAGCACAAACAGTCATTCTGGACATGGAGTCTGTGCTCTACTGAGATGTTCCCACAGACCACAGGGGGTTTTTGTAGCCTCCCAGCTGCTGTTTGAAAACTCCTCCACAGTTGTATGTGAAAGGCATTATCTAGATGCTGAGGCTGGGAATATAGGTCAGAAATCAGGAAGGCAAGAGAAGTGGTCAGTGCTGGCAGATACCCACTGTGTCAGAAATACATTTGAAACCTGCTAAATATTAGTTGTGTACCTGTAGATATCACCTGTTTTGCGTAAGAATTGCGTAAGAATCAAAAATCTTGCAAGAACTATGACAAATGCAATTTAATATGTGCACCTGAACAGCTGTCTGAGATTATCAGTTTTAAAAAAGAAATTGGAATACTTTGGTGCTGTGCTAAATGTGGTCTTTTCATAACAGGGATTCAGGTAGTAGAGATAACTGCAAAAAGGGAGGGATGAAGGGACAATCAATGTCACCCAGACCATGTCTACCTTCACCTAGACGAGTTTTTCTAGATCTAAATTTATGGGTATCATATGTCTCTTTTAATAATAGTGCTAGCAACATAAAGGTGCAGAGATTTTTTTGTCTTCAAAGAAGATAGACTGTGAAGTTTCAAGTAAGACATTATTTATCAAAAAAAAGAAAAATGGAAGAAGAAAAGAAAAAAGGACTGTTATATCTATAGATTTTTTTACTACTTGGATTTTTACTTTGTAGAACAAAATTTCTAATGATTTTTTTTTATCTATCTCTAAACCAGTGCAGATTTACTGTACATGCTTGATGCAGAACTTTAAAAAAAAGGTAAAGTTAAAAGTGAATAGCAATTCAGTAAGGGAAGAAATGAAGCCTACCCTCATCTCAGCTCAGAAACTTAGAAATATAAGAAATTTTAAGATATAGCTGGGCAAATCTCAAAAAAAAGAAAAAAGAAAGAAAGAAAAAAAAGAAAGGAAAGTGGTTTTGGCTGAAAATAAGCAAATTCTTGCACAGGGGAAGTGGTGTTGATTTTGCTGGAAATTTTTATTTAAACACAAATTCAGAATTTATGTAAGTATATTACATTCAAATATTTAGTTCTGTATATGGAATAGTTTGATAAAGCAGAATTTGCAGAATTTTTATTAATATTTGAATAATATTTTAAAATATATTTGTACCAGCATATTTGTTCTATGATTTGGGACAAAAGCTTGCAAGTGAAAAGTGTAGGCCTGTCCATGAAGACAGATACAAACCTGTCTTAATGAAGGAGTGGTGAAGCCTTTATCTGAGTAGCAAGGAGAAGGCGAGTATGAATTAGGGCATTTCAGACTGGAATTTAGAACTTCTATCGGGGGAAAAAAGGCTAGTTTTTAACCTGTGAAAGTTACCCTGATTTATTTGACTCATATGTTGATATTTCAGGTTCTGACTTGAGCGATTATTGTAATTTATTGGTTTCAAGTCACTTTTACACTACTACTTAAAATAACACATCCTTCTGGATATCCAATTTCTTCTGTAAGAGAAGAGACCAAGTTTCAATAAGGTTCTGAAGTGTATGAAGTGATGTGGATCATGTAGTCTGACAGTGACTCAATTATTATAGAAGGGAGACTCGAGATTGTTTTAAGACATACAAATAATTTTAAATACTTAATTTCAATTATATTTGCAATTGGAAATGTCAAAGTGTAACCTGACTTACCTCTTTGTTTTGCAGTACATTGGTTTTTTTGGTTGGTTTTTTTTGTTGTTGTTGTTTATTTTGGTTTTTTACTGTGTTCCAAACATGAGACAAAAAGAAATGCTGAAATTCCACCTTTCCAGTCATGCCTAGCCATATTAAAAACATAAAGTCTGTGGAAGAAATGATTTTTGGCACTTTCTGGTATTTGTGACAAGATAATGAGTAAAATATAATAAAATATTGACTATGGGTATTTTAGAATCCTCTCAGATTCCTGGTCTTTCTTACCCTGTCTTAATGCGCTGTTTTTTCACCATTTGCTGCAGAAGAACTATTAAATGCCAGGTGTTTTAGGTGATAAATACCAACTTGTTCGTATCTTCACATGGAGTTTATGTACTGTCTCTTCTCTTTCTTACCTTCTCCTTACAGTGTTGTATGTTTTTAAACTGCATTTCAACATTTGCTCTGGCAGTTACATTTAAATGTTTTGACTTCGTAATACTCATTCTATGCCTTTGCCCTTATGGTCAATGCCACTAATGTTGTTTAAAATTTGTATCAAAACTTAATTTGTTTTTCTAGGCTGAAATTCCCCATCTTCGAGCTTGATTCCAGTTTCACCCAGAAGCATTTCTCCTTTTTTCCCATCTCATCATTTTTATTATTTTCTTCTGTGGGATTATATCCAGTTTGGCTTTTAGTGAATGTTGTTTTATCCTCACAGTGCTAAATCCCAGCTTTCTTTCAAGTTGAGTCTCTTTTTTTTTTTCCCCACTTCATTTTTTTGCAGGCGCACATATTATTACCAATATCGCTTTATGTGCAGTGATTCATTATGTTAGTTCTGGATGCTTTTCTTACTTGTTTGGGATTTGTCTTCCAAGTAGGGCTTTTATGTAGTGTTGACTTGAGGAAATATAACCCTCTATGCAGTTTGAGATTATGAACTCTTTAGTTTGAGTGAATTTGCTTACCAGAGGCCTTAATTCTTCACAGAACGACATTTTTTCAATAAAAATCTATTCTATCAACTTATTTTTTATCTTTCTATTTGATTATTTAAATAAATAACCATATAGATACATCATCCAAGTATATTTTGCGTTATTTCTTCCCTGCTTGCCAAAACGAGGACTAAAGTAATTTTTTGGGTTTTGGTTCGGTTTGATTTGGTTTGGTTTTTTGTTACCTGATGAAATGAAATGAAATTCTTCATGATATTCGTTTTTCAAGTTCTCTTAGCTACTGCATCTAGAAATTACTGGGCCTACCATTGTTAGTAATCTTTTCTTTTCCAACTTACATTTGGGATATTAGTTTTCCATAATGACAGAATCCTTGCAAGTGGTTTCCTTTCCAGTAATAAATCTGAGATCTTTGCTAGTATCCAGATGGCGCTGTAGTTGTGATTGGCGGATTTATTCTACAGTCCTGTTGAAGTATTTTTTTAAATTATTAAAAAAAAAAAAAAATTCTCCCAGATTATTTTTGAATACATGAATAATTACCCAACAGCTTTATTTCCACTATTCTTGAACAATTCTTTCCTCAAAGTATTTCCTCTGTATTCAGAGGTTTTTGGGGTTTGTGTTACACTTAGCTTTGCATCTTACACATGCCACTCTAGTTTGTTCAGTATGTTGATCAGCCTTCTTGCATAATTCTGCAGAAATCTTGTTTATTTTTCATTGATTTCATTCATTTTCCAAGCCAGGTTGGTCAGCTTTCTCACCTTCTGTATTTCCTACTTTATTTTTCCTCTCCATTTACTGATGTTTTCTATAATTATTGTGTTTTCTCTAACTTTTCTTCGGATTTTTAAATGAATTTGTTGAAGTCATATTACTATTACAGCATTGAAGAAGAGGAAAAAATACCAGTTGCCAAATTTGAAGCAGGTTTTAAGCAGTACTGGATTTCAGAATGTCTTGACTTTTCATTTTCAGATGAACTGAAAGGACATGTAGAACATTAGAATCAAAGATAAGAGTCAGCATTGATGAGAATCAGAGGAACAAGAGGCACAGGTGGTTGCATTGTGTAAAAAGTCATCACTCTGTTAATCTTCAGTGTGGGGATGCAAAGGTGTATGATCAGTACAGTCTTAAATTGAGAGGGAGAAAGGAATGAGAAGAAGTGATTAGGCCTAGGGTGAAAGAAAGCATGAGTTTGTATTCTCCTTTCAAGTTTAATTGACATTCCCTTAGTTTATCTTTGTTCTTGAAAAAATCTTCATTTTGATCTTCAATGTAACATCCCTCAGGAGGATGAGAGGCGAAGAACACATGCTCAAATGAGGAATCCAGTAGCTTTTCTATGAAATGAGGGAAGCTAGTCAACAATTTCCTAATATTATTTTTCCAACATCTTTTCCAATTACTTGTAATATCTTGTTTTTCTGAATTGATAGCCCTTTCTTCTGAAGAACTAATGTTACCTCTTTTAGCAGACATTATTTTTGATTTTACAGTGTAATCTGCTTTTATCAGGGCTCGGAAAATGGATTAGTACATGTAGGCTGGAAACTCTGAGCAGTATTTTAAAATATTTTGCTTGTTTTAGCACTTATATTCCTTAAGTTTTCACCTGCATATCTTAATACTTTGGGATTACTTTGTTTAATGGCCCTTGTCTCATTGAAGCTGAACGTTAGCCATATCGGTGACCCATTGCAATTCTCTGTAATCTCCCACTTTCCTGTGTCTTTCTTTGGGGAAGAAAGAAGTAACAGCTACAGGATGCTTTCAAGCATGTGACCAATCTTCTCCCAAGTAAAGGCTGTAGGTTGCACAGCTGCAATTCTTTAGTGGAAGTAGATGAACCATGACCTACTGCTGATGGCCACTTTGGGTTACATCATCCCTCTAGTCACCACCCACTGATGCAGACAGACAGCCAGAGGGACATGGTGCACAGGCGGTCTTTCATTGACACTTCATGAATTAACAGCTAGGGACTCCTCAAGAGGACCGCAGTTGGCATCTCTTCCTCCTTTGAGACACAGTGTTTGAGATCCCTATGGCACAAATTCAGGGAAAAGAGGATGGATTACAACAAGCTGTTGCTGTTCTGGAATGTGTTGTCTTTTTGGCAGCAGTGCTTTTTTGTTTTGGGTTTTTCCTTCTGTGCTAGTAAGTTAGTACATTACCTAAAAAGACAACCCTCTTCATGCAGAATGCTTGAGGGAAAGTACTGAAGATGAATTCCCATTCTTCTCACATTACATCCTTTTGTTTCTTATTAAAAAACGACTACATGTCTCTGTTTCTTATCATCCATGTTTTATACTTTAGCTCTCAAATGGAATGATGTGCACTGTGGTGAGCAAGTGCTTCCTCTTTCTGCTTTGCTGATTTGAGATCCTATAATGTGATCTGTCAGGCTTCCCTCAGTCAGAATGTGGTTTTACTTTCAGATAAGAAATCGAATAACAGATCAAATCAAAAGTAGTTAAACAATGGCTTGCTGTTGGATGTCATACCTGAAAAACTACTTGTTAATTCCCTGCAAATAAAGTAGTATTCAATATAGTGAGACAAAAACTGTTGAAAAGTCAAGCTTCTTCTGAGTGGCATTTATGCTCAATCACAGCTAATATGATATAATGACCTCAATATAGAAGCAAAGAAATTCTCCAGGGCAAAAGATTTTTTTAACCTGAAGCAGGGTTACTGAAAAATTTTCAGTATCAATGCATTACCTAAAGTGAAGAATAAAGAAGAAAAGTCAGTCAGGCAGGATAATTACATATAATTCGTAGCCTAATCCTAGTTACAGGTATATAGTTTTGCATAAATTACTTTACACAGATGATTTTTCACATCAGTAAAACTACATTTAATATTTGAATCCAACTTTGTGATTTTCTATTATACAAAGATATTTGTGACTGTGAAAAATATAAAAGAGGCTTTGAAAATTCAAAATGTACTGAAAGGCATCAAATCTGACATGTTCTTATTTGAAAGATAGCTAATAGCAGCTGCTTTTATGTTGTGTCTTAGAAAACTAATGCAAGTACTTAATAATCTGTGCTCATTTGATTTGAAATATAATAGATGAAGATCTATAAACCTGCTTTACCTTTCAAAAACAGCTGCCGAACTGGACATTTACAAATTATTATCTTGCTGTAACCACCTCACTTCCTTATTTGTTTTGTTAGATTATATTTGCAAATTAAATAGGAAAAGGAAATCCATGGACCGCTAGAATTTTTTTCAAAGTTCAAGTATGCTTCAATAAAGTAAAACATGAAAAGTGATAGCTTGAAATAAAATAAATTGGTTTAGTTTAAGCTGGCTTGTGTTCATTTTTGTTCAGCTTCATTCATAGCAGTTTTCTATAGGTTATTAGAGAGTCTTAGACAGGAATTAATTAAATAAGCCTATTTCTAAAAGAAAATTAAAATAGTACTGAAGATAAAATTGATGTAGCTTCTGTCAGTACTTTATCTAGGAAGTTAATTCTACAAAGAGCTGCAGCTCCTCATACAATAAGCCCTGGATGGCTATGTTTATGTGGTTAAGGAAATCTTAGAAGATAGAGATTCTAGATTTAGTTTGCCTAATCCCTTAAATTTCTAATATTTCTAACATTTATGTCAGATTTTGTCTGAGCTACCAGACTGTGCAAAATTTAGCTGGGAATTTCTTGGAAATTTGCAGAAGACTGCTAGTATTTCCTGCGCCTTCATTATCTGGGATGGCTGTAAGAGCAATTGGTCTGTCTTAATGGAGTTTTAGCACTTTTCTCTCCAGGGAGAAATTAAACTGATGGGTAAAACAGGAAACCACTTGCGGTTTTGGTTTTAGAAATATGAAGCTTTTTGTAGGTGGAGGCACACATTTATTTTTCTGAAGCAGTTTTCAAGCCCATAAAAAGTTCGTCAAACCATTGACCATTAGTTGCTCCCTTCTTGTCCACATGTTGTGGTCTTTAGATTATGTAAGTGCTACAGTAATATAGATTAAAATCATAAAACCAAAGTGATCAATTTTCTTGAGAACTAAATATTAAGCAAACAGTAGAAACATCTTTAAAACTTTTCCTGCTATCGCATGAATAAATATAACAGCTCTGGAACTGGGACACTCTCAGGCAAGAGAGAGGTAGGGAAATCTGTGTAATGGAACATGCAACTGGACTGGGAACTGAGTTCTTATTGGAAAACACCTGTTTCTTCCATTATTTCAGTAATACAAATATACTCTAGTGATCACATTTCCGTTTTTTCTGAAATTAAAGTTGTAGGAAGAGAGCCCTCTTTAGTTCTGCTAAATCCTGGAAGAGCTCTCACAGATGGCTGAGAGTGTGTAATAGCTGAGAAAAATACATATTGTAGAGAGGACTTATAGTTATCTGAGATAAGTTAACTGGTGATTTCTCAGGTTCATGATATCTTGTAATTTATTCTGTAGTTTAGATGAAAATATTTCATGGAAACACATTTTAGGGATTATAAAGAGGTGTCATTAATATTCATGTGCTGGATAAGATGCCCAAAGCATGCCAAGATTTTTTTTTTTTTTAATTATCCTTAAATAATCCTTTTCTACAGTTTGCAAAAATGTTTTCTGAGCTTAGTCTTGTTCTTAAAAATGAGTAATAAAGCAAAGTAAGATAAAATAAACCATACATTTGAAGTGATTTCTGCTTGTGACTGATCAAAACTTTTACCTGCTGAAGAAAATAGTACGTCTGAATCAAGGCAATTTTGAAACCTCACGTCTAGTGAAAGACAGAGTGTTTTGCCCTTTTCAGATAAATGTGGCTTTTATGTTGAGGTGGATTTATCAGGAGAATGAAATGCACCAGAATAGGTGTAGAAAAACAAATATTTCTTGGGTGTTTTTGCTGTATGAATCAATTTTCCTACATATGAAAGCAGAAGTTTCCAGGACCATTTAGTCCCATCACCAATATTGTACACAACCTCATTTTTTTACAGGTTGATTTTTAGGTACCATTTAAAATTTTTTTTTCTTTGCCACTACTACTTACAGGGAGAAGCTGTTTCAGAATAACCACCATAACAACTAAAATTGTCATGTCAAGACAATAACTGATTTCCTACTGGAATAAAATTAGTTTCTATCTTTAAAGCAAAACACACTCAAAGGAGGCAGAATCAAATTTCAGTAGGTTATGCGTTGCAATGCACTAAGTATGAAAAACTTTGAGAGGTAAGAAAGATCCCAATACCTAATATGCATAGTGGAAGTTTATTCTAATTTTTATTTTTATTCTTATTAAGTGCTGTTATTATTATGGAGAAACAGAAGAGAAGAAGGCACTTGACATCTAGCGTTCATTAATTACCATATCACGTCTGAATTTTCTATTTGGGCAGAAATGTTTACGTACTGAATAGACAGTTTAAATGACTTAACATGACCACTCTTCAACTTAAGCCTGTATTAGTGAAGTTCCAGTGTAAAACCCAAACTCCTCATAATTTGCAGTTCTAATCATAAGAGCAGAGGTGGCTTTTTTATACAAAAGTTAAAGATGCAAAATGAGGTCTAATAATACTACGTCTTCATCTGTGATTCAGAGAGGTATCTACACAAAAGGGCTGTGTGGTGAAGTACTGCTCTGTCTATAGTTCCACTTAGCCTTAGTCTTATTCACCAGTGAACCAATTGTGAAGGTAATTATTATGTTCAGTACCCTCATTTCTTAGAAACCGAAGTGTGACTATTACTTCATTTTACAAAAGCTGCTTTATTGTATTTTATAAATTGTCATTGCTGAGCCAGTTTTCATGCAGTAAATGATTTGTCAAATCTGTTTTGCTGCCGGTTTGCAGCTTATCCATAAAAAGATCTGTTCACAAAACGTCATCCAGCCTTTTTAATGTCTGTCACCACAAGTCTCATGCTTGGTGATTTTGTCTCTTAATTTGCTGATTTATAAGGTATCAAGGAACAAGATGGAATTCAAATTTTGACTAATGTGTATTTAGAGATTGTTAAAGATTGTTAACAGATTGTTAAAACTATGTTGAACTTACTTGGAACAAGAAAGCAAAGGCTAATGCATGGCCACTGGAAGTTTACAAAAAGACTTCTTAATTGACTTTAAACAACAGTAAAGCACTGCTGTGAATCCTAGTAGAGTTAGGGAAAACAGGATTGTGAAGATATAAAATCAGATTGGGAGAACTTATTTTAGGGAATAGATTTTGAGTGTTTGCTCAGCTGTTGTAAGTACCAGTCAACTGCTTTTCAATACGCAATGAGAAAATGAAATTTTTATCAACCCCTTGAACCAGTCAGTCACTTTAATATAAACGAAGTTTTGTACTGGGTTTCATTAAGGGGAAAAAATTGTGCTCCTGTTAAAAGAGCAAAAAAATGGGAGCAACTTTGAACTTAGTAAGTGGTCTCTTGTAAATTCTCTGCCTACTCTGTTCTTTATCTACAGCTTTTATGATAAGCATTTGTGCAGAATATTAATTAAGCATATTTTTAGCATACCACCAGTTTGGGTGGGAGGCAGCTGTGTGTACCTCGTGGTGGATGGCTTTGTTTCTTTGAAGTTTACTGACAAAGAAGAAGCCATAAACATAAACAGTAAGATTTCAAGTCAGGAAAGCAGCAACAGAGCATAAAGAGATACGTTTTTAAACAAATAATGTGCATAGCTTTCAGGCCAAGTGAGAAAAACAGTGTAATGTATAGACTTTGAAAGGACTTTTTTCTTATGTCATCAGGACAGTGAATCAAAATTGTTGATTAGCAGTGTCTGTTATTCATTTTCCACCACTGAAATGCACTGTTATGTTTAATTCAGTGTGTTGCATATTGTATTTTTCTTTTCCAAATCTACTGACTGTACAATATTCTCCAATAATGCTATGTTTACTTCCTCTTAATGCATTCCTCTCCCTTTTTTTCCTTATTATCTCCATATATGGCACCTATGTCATAAAGTAAATACTGATTTTCTGAATAATAGGTTCTATATATTTCTCTTGTGATTGAAAGAATTGTGGAAATGTACTGGTAATTTCTGAGATACTTGCAGTAACTTAATTTGAATTCATTGTGTTTTCTGGCTTCTGATCTGTTTCAAAAGTTGTGGATTCTGAGATCAGAAGAAGAGCAAGCTTCTTAACTCCTGTGGGAATCACTTATCCATGTGTATCCATCATTTCTACTACTATTGTATGAGAGTTCATTTTTCCTGCTTTCCTTGCTGCTGTGTGTAACCAGCATGCCAAGGAGATGAATGATATGGCATTAGTCTAAGGTAGTAGTGAGAGCTGTTTGGCAGGTATTATGCGTAGTGTTTATATATGCTGCTTTAAGATTTGGAGTATATTGAGTCTTAGAAAATTTTTCATCGTCATTTGTAATATCAGCTGACCTTTTCTGGAAGCACAAAACTTTTTCATCCCAGCAGTCATTTATGTAGAATTTAAAGCCCTTCGTCACGATGTATTGTGAATAAAATCACTACAGGTGATACTCCTAAACTTCCTTGGAAAGCATTTCAGTTTTCTGTGATAGACATTCAAGATGCCCATAGTAGTTTTCTTCCTAGACTTGAAGACTAAGAGTGTAAGAGCCTGTCTTGTGGGAGCCAGTCCTTTTTGTCATGGTGGCTGTTTCACAGCTATTGAAATATCACCACATTTTTCTTCCCAGCCTTTCTTTGAGTATGCTCTGACTTCATTCACTGAGTTGGAGATCTGCGAGAGAGAATCTCACCTTCACACCTTATAATGATCTGAATCTGGGGTTCTGGACATGAGTCAATGCCATTTTTTGTATACTGTTATTTGTGCCAGACGTTCAACTACAAATTGGGACTGAATTTTGATAGGCATCTACAACATTGAAGTTCTTTGATAGCTATCTTTAGGAGGTCTGCAGCTGTGTGTGTATAAACAAATATGGAAAAGTATGTAGTCTACCTTTTAATAAATGACATTCTTCCAGTTAAAAACTCAAATCTGAAAACCCAGGAGCTTTTAACTTTATGGCTCTATCTGCTTCTGCTTAGTGATGGAGTACTTCAGACCTTGATGATGAAGATCATTAGTACATTACTTCTTTTCATTCTTAAAGGAAGATGTTCTATTAAAAAAAAAAAATCTCATTTCTGAATTAAGCCACTCTAGGTTCTCTTTCTTTGTTTTGCTAATATAGCTGTAACACTTAGAGATTAAGACCAACAAAATTGTCTATTTGAGGTTCAGAACTTCTTGTTGATGTGACAGATGGTCATGGAGAGACAAATCAGTTTCCTTTTAGGAAATACCTCGCTTTTATGTGAAACAATGTCCAGTTACTAGACTAAATCGAAATAATAAGCTCTAATTTAGAAAAGTACACAATATAGAATGTATTGCAACTGAGGTATCAAATATCATCAAAAGCTTATTTTCTGGTACACTATCATTGACATCCTAAATCAGACTGTCGTTCATCTGCTCCTGTGGTACATACCTTGAGAAATTAGTGATTTCAGTCAAAAGTGCAGACACAATGACATAGTATAATCTGCCTTTTGCAAATGGACCATGTAGACATCTCTGATTTTCTTGTTCCCTGAACCCTAACAGGTACTACACTTTCCAGTGTATGTTATAATTCACTGCAGTAATCTTGCATACTCTTTATATTAATTTACATGTGTGGTTCTGTTCTAATCTATTTCAATTCCAATCCTACTACAATCAGTTCATCCTTTACTGTTAAGTTTCATAGCTCAGTTGTCTTTGATGAGTGTAATCACACCACCACCCTGTTCCAGCTGTACAGCTTCTGGGCAGCTTGGAGGATTGGGCAGTAGCATCTGAATTCTGAGCTGATAGACCAACAGTGTTGGTGAAATGAGGCACTATGTTTGCAAGAATGCTCGGTTACTTGTATACTAATGGAATAGTCCCTTAAACTAAATAATAATAACTAAAAAATACTGAATTAACATATTAAGAAGGTGGTTTGTCTAAAAAGCGCAGCAGGATCAACTGTTAGTGAAAGCTGTCAAGAGGTTTAAGAAAGAG
>NW_010395044.1:35412-42540 GCF_000710305.1 Buceros rhinoceros silvestris
TGGTTCTATCTGGATTTTTGAAGTGTTGTGGGTTTTTATCTGGAAATTCCTGGGCATCTTTTTTTTTTCTTTTGGAGTTAAACCCTGCAAGGAGTGCTGCTTTTTCCTCTGAGTTGTGATAAACAGAAAAAGTTGAAAGTAAAAATTATCTTTTAGAATCTTAGATCAAGTTATCTCACTCTGTGATACAAATCAAGCCTAGAACAGACAGAATAAATTTTCCTGGTTTACATGAATACCATAGTAATGCCAGTAGCTTCAGGCTGGGAGCGAGTCAGTTTCAAATTCCTTGAAGCCAAGTAGACCTTCCAAGCAGGTACATGGCAAGCATTTGGGTGCTTACTGAGAGGCTCTTTGGTTCTCTGCTCTGTCTCCCTCTGTGCAGACTTTCTTGGCTGCTGGATGATGCCTCTGTCTATGCGTCAACCTTAAGTACATGCGGTAATCCAGCAGCTCTGAGTAGGTCCTGGATGTTATACTTACTCTAGTTGGTATTTCTTTCACTTGCATACACCGCAGCATTTTTTTTAATTAAAGTTTTACTGTGTTTTTTACAGAAAGATAAGACAAACTGCACTGAAAAGCATTTTAAGAGGGAATTCAGGTGTAAGGACTCTCTCTCATACAATGTACTTAGGTATGTTAGAATCATAGGATTGTTTAGGTTGGAAAAGACCTTTAAGATCATCGAGTCCAACCATAAACATGGTGGACTAAATTAACAGTAATGAAAGATGTAAAACAGAGAGATGAGATGGTCAAAGGCGCAACAATATGAAAACGTGTTATTTCATACTCACTAAGCATCAAGAGATGAGATACATTTTGAGACTGGATGCTTCTTCTAAAAGATGTATTTACCTTCATCCAAAAGTTATTGATGAGTAATGCAGAGTACATTGGTGGCTTACTGCAGGAATTATACATCTGAAACTGAATAGCCTGATAACGGATGTGGCCTCTGGACTTCAATACTATGAAACTGTGAAAATGCTGTGAAACATCATCTGGTGAGACCAAGACACAAAACAAACCTCAAATAACACTGTTGCAAAAGGTATAAGACTCAAGTCCTAGGAAAGTCTCTCATTATTGACTGTAGGAACACAACACAAATGCTGTGTGAAATGGGTACCCTGTAATACAGGGTAGTGAAGAGGACGTTGGTTGTGCTCAGGAGAGGCAGTGGGATTCATCATGAGCTAGGAAGGTTGCAGAGAAGGTGTTCTCTGGATGCACTAGCTCATAGTGCTGGGCTGCTGCATCACTGCCCATTGCACTTGGACAACAGGGACTCAGATTTTGAGAACTGAATTAGAGACATAGCATCTTGCTAAACAGAACAGCCAAAAGATGTGTGGGAAGATATAACGGGAATATATCTTCCCATATAAGATGGGAATAAATAATTAGAAAGTCCTGCTGTGATTTAAAAAAAAGGGGAAAAAAAGGATTTTTGTTTTAAGCAAGTATAATTCTTTAGCTGGTATAAATTGATAGCTTAAATGAAGCTGTGCTGATTTACTCCAGCTGTATATCTGGCTTTTACATGGTAGTTTGTGTCAAATACCCAGGTCTGCTATCATCATCTCCAGGAACGATTCAGCTGCTTATTCAGAGCGTAAAGATCTGAGAGAAGTTAGAAATTCCGATTGCAAGAGTCTGACCCAATTGACTTCATTGATAACACATGTGAAAGAGGTTTACTATACTATACATGGAGAGATAAAAAAGGAAATCTCCAATGCTCTAAAGACAAAGCTTCCTTCCCCCCACACACCCGCCCCACACACACAGCCCCCACCCCACCCCCAGCCCCGTCTGCCCGTGGAGGGGGGAAAGAAAAAGCCCGTCTCCTATGTCCACATACTGTTCAGAATTAAAAGGACTTTAAAATTATTAAAAACAGTCTTACCATTGACAGAAAGCGTTACAAATCTCATCAAATGTATTTTTAAACTAAAATACAGGATATAAAATCTAACGCAAAGAAAAAGTTTCCTCAAAGTCTATGAATCAAATGTTGTAATACAGTGGAAAAATCTACACAAAATCTCTTGCCATGAAGCAACTCATTCTGATCCTTTTCTTACTGGATGCTTTAATATTTTGCAAGCATGAGAAAATCCTGGGTTCTATTTCAGCATGGTGCAAGCTGTCACAAAAGCTTATGAATCTGATCACAAAATACAAACAAAGCAAATAATAACTGTGTTGATGGAAATAATGGTAGTTCAGCTACCTAGACAAGAATTTGATTGCATAGAATTTGTAACGCTTTATTGTAAAGAAATGAGGTAACTGCAACCTATCTGACTGAATTGCAGGTCATAAAGATAGTGTTAGTACTGTTTTCTAATGTCTGTGTTGGGTATTTGAAGTATGTAGCTTGCTGTAAATACAGTATGATTTGATTAGCAGAAAACAGTATGAATGTAATGTTACCCATCAGCAACCTGCCAGGACATTCCTGAAGTTCTGGTCTCTAGTAAAGCAGAGATGGGTCAGAGGCCCAGCAGTATGACAGATCCGTGATGAACAAACAGTGGTTTGCATAAAGAACCCCACATTGCAAAAAATTATATTGTGATAATTGCTTTCTTTTTCATTAATGTGATAGAGATAGCATAAAATAAACAGGACCTTTCACCTTCAGTACTTGAACTCTGTGTGACTAGGGTTTGAACTGAAGTCCATAATGTCAGCTCAGTGAATTTTCTGCAGAGTTCATTATTCTGAAACGTAATAAAGTTTAACAGTAAAAAAGAAGCAGAAGGAGTAGTTAAATTCCTTTGCTTAAAATTTCTTTGGTGTTCATTGCTCACAATGGGTCACAAAAGCCTGAGGTGCCCGTACTGAAGCAAATATGAAGATTATCATTGTGAAATTTTATTTTCATGAGGAAAATACTGTGCTCAGATACCCAGAAATGTTGGTGAAGCAATTCTGGAGAACTTCGGAGTTTCCACTTCCCAAACTCAGTCAAAATTGAAGTAGAAAGCGTAGAGGATTCTGTAGCTAAAACAATAACAACAAAAAACCCCGTTCTGAACAATAGCATTTGATGAAGAACAGTGACAACTTCTTTAAATTATTTGGTATCTAGATTAAATTATGTTATATAATTTCATTATTTTCCTGGAGGAGCATTTGTCATTAATTATTTTCTTGTTACTTAGTAGCATTTTTTCTAATACACAGAAAAATACCAAGTGCAATAGATCATGATAGCCCAAGTGCAGTTTATCATTATGTATGTTGCAAAACAATACTAAGTCTTGTTTCCTGCTTTCTTTCATGTTAATAATATTTTGAAATCAGATACTGCTGATTATATAATATTTGGAAATGAACAATCTTGCAAATCCCAGATGATAGTTTGTTCACGCAGTTTGGCATATTTGTTGGCTATTTTGGCCTTTAGGAGGATATTGCAGGTCAGAGACAAGGTGCATTGGTAAATGAAGGTACTGAAGCTTGCAGAATGATTCTGAAGCTGTTACTTGCTCCACTCTCTCACATGGCACTTACTGATTCTGACCATTTAAAAACTGATTATTCTTTTGAAAAATGAAAATTTCCTTACCTGTTGATGGTCAGCCAAGTGAGATAACAAGTGGTAGAAAATTAGTCAGTCCCATAGCAATTCCTGTGTCTGCTTTCATGCATTTTGAACAACAGTATTTGTCTGGCATGTTTTGGAAAACAAATCTGGTTTTAATTCAGACACTATCTTGGTCAAATCACAGTAGTTTATTTATTTTTTTAAAAAATACCTTTCTTGAGGAACACAAGTCATACCTATCTAAATATCTCTGGCGTATCCAGTAAATGAAAAACTAGATAAAATTCTCAAATACAACTCCAGTTCTTGTTCATGAAATTTTCTAACATCAGTACATTTTGTGCTAACTACAGCTAGAAAGAAGGTTGTAATCAGCAGTACTTAAAAGGCATTGTGAAGTTTGATTTGTTTGCTTCTATGTGGCTTCAGCTTTTTCCCCCACAGTCTACTCTTCTTTTGTTTGGTTTTGGTTTTTTTTTTTTCCTTTTTTTCTTTGTTCTTTCTCTGCTTCTCCCCTCCTGCCTTTTTTTTTTTTTTTTTATAAGTATCCTTGGCATTAGGAGAATTGCTGTGGTTTTGTGCATGTGCATTCTGCATTTTTGCCACTCCATTTAATGGGACCGTATAGCTTTCTCCCTTGTTGGTACGCTGTGGGTCAAGTGTAGGCGTGTGCGTGCTTTACAAATTTATCCCCATCATTGCTAATGTCTGTCCAAGATGTTAGTAGCTGGTGGTTTTGTTTGAGGAACACTTCTTGCTGTAATTCTTGAGTGTAAATCACTTTTTGTTTCTTTTGTTCATTTATAATGAGAGACTGAAATGGAGCTTAAATAATTCCTTCAATGAATACGTTAACCAGACTCTTCTATTGTGGCTGTTTAAGAACTGAAAATAATTAGGACAAAGCCACATTTCCTTCACAGAGCTTTAAAAGAAGTCAGGTCATTACCATTAAGATAATCGTGAATTCAGTCTCCGTGGAAAGGCAGGGAGGAAAAAAAAAAAAGATTAAATATACTTCAAGACAAGCAAAAAGATTTCTGGTGGGAACATTTCACTGTTGAATAAAACATTCCCTTGGGAAATAAATCGCTGTTTGGGTTTGTATTTTGAGGCACTTCGTGAGTAACTTCAAGAGAAGCCAGAAGAACCTCATTCTCTCTAAAAATTCTAAACCTACAAACCCACTACAAAGAGTAGTCGGTTTCCTAAGAGACAGACTGTTAATTCAGAAACAATAATATTGTCACTGTTTGGAAAGACTGGAATCAGAAAGCAATATTGTTGATATTCAGGGTCTCAGGAAAAACTTGTTTTCCACAGGGGTAAAGATTTTTTTGTTCATCTGTTTGTTTCTGTCTTATAACTTATACTTTCCAGGACATACAGTCCTATTTTGGGACATCAGAAGATATTGCCATAGTGAAAAATGCTAGTGTAGAATTGATTTAATGTGCTCATCTAGATAACCCTTTCTTCAATTTAAAAGAAAGTTAGTAAGCTGAGAATCAAAGCTGTGAAATGTAAGGATTATAAGGCAAGAAATGGCTAACTAGCCATGCCAAGGAAAGCTGCAAATCTAACCTCTAAAGGATACCTTAAAAAAAAAAAATTGTGCATGAACAAAGAGAATTTCCCTTCAAACGACTAACAGGAAAGATGAGAAGAAATCCTGCTGATAGAAGTTAGCTTTGACCTGGAACAGTTTCTTCTACCTTCAGTGGAGATGCTGAACTTCTTCCAAGGGTGTTAAGAATTGAAAGTGAGAGGGAAAGACAGAGGACATCCTGAGATTCTGACTACTTTTGTATAAGCTTTCCACTTGCTGTTACTGCATGAGAGCCATGTATTCAATCTCCTGCCTTCTCCTGTGTAGTTAAATATTTTCTGTAGAGGGACACCACTCCAGTAGGTGACTGTCCAGCATGCCTGCATGTGATGGGTCATGGGGTCATTGGGAACTTGACCTTGTCACATGTGGTGGACTTGTTACAACAGCCCACAGTTTCCTTTAATTGTTCACAGTGGTCTCAAAATGAAACAAATCATCTTGTCTGACCCACAAAAATGGCAGAGAAAAAAAGGCTTTTTGTGTTGGTCTTGTTTTGGCAAGAAAACCATTTATTTGGGATGAATCCAAACAGAATTAAATTTTAGAGAAGGGAAGGGAGTTTTCATGGGGAGAACACTCTTCTTCACAGCCCTAGTTCAATCTGTGAGTACGCAATGGTAAGGACTCAAAATCTAAGCTAAGCTGGAGGTATTACTACGTTTTCCTAAAAGTCAGATTTTTGTTTTGAAGTTTACCTTATTTCTCAATTCACATTAGACATGGATTCTTCTAGTCCTTGGTTTAAAGCAATACCTTACTTCATGACAGTAAAGGCTTGAGATTATGAACCTTATTACAAATGCATTGACACAGCCTCTCTGATTACCTGGGCCTGCATAGTTCCCTGTGGGGAACTAGAAAATCTGTTTGGAAAATTTTGAACGTTTCTGAAGGACCAGAGGGTTAATGTGTAATACACAAATTTTGAAAGTGATGTCCTTAGTTAAATACATTATATCTCCTTTTGTATGTATTCCTCTGAAAAACATAGTGTGCTCATACCCAAGGAATTCCCAGAAGAAAACATACAGAAAAGATTTTAAATTGTGAATAGCTTTCTGACTCTCCATGGAGGAATAAAAATCATTCAGAATGATTAACAGTGGCAGAATCAGGCTGTAAAATCTCTGTGTATTTTCAGTTCTTGCGTGGATTTTGGTAAAGACAAAGGGTTTTCAGAATTCAGATTTGGAGCTGAAATATAATCACTTCTACATTTGGGACCTGGTGTGGACTTCTAACTTTATTTACCCATCCTAATTCCAATTTGGGACATAAAGTAAAAAGAAAATTAGGCACAAAATGTGCAGCACAAAACCACAGAAGATTAAGGTCAACAATAATAATTTTCTTATTTCAGAACTCCCTATGAGATTTTGTTAAACATTTGTTTGAGGTACCAGAGGTACTAATCAAGTTCACTCGGCAGCTAGCAGCTGCTTAGGCACACCTGTAAGTCTTCTAAGATGCCTTTCCTTCTTAATGATTGTGTCTTGCAGGGCTGAGAGATGCAGCAAAGCTCTTGTCAACCATATTGAAGGGTGACACTTCCACTTGGAAGTGTGCAGGCAGTAAGTGGAAGGTTGTTAGCTTTTATTGAGAGTAATCCAGAGTTGAAATATACGCACTAGTTGCTATGCTGGTTAGAGTGAAGTTTAAACCAAAAGGGGTGTTGCAATAATTGGCCTTGTTAAAAGTCTGCATTCCTTGTCCCTCACTATAAATGACATTGCTACCTTTCTGGTATTTAATACCTAAATTTCTATCATGTGATTGATGTTTTAATTTGTTGCTGTCATAAAATCCAAGAGATTTATGCCTAAGAATACTACTAATAAGGAAAAGTAATCTTTCTTATCATTGTTAAGACACCCTAGGCCTCTCAAAAAACCAGTAAGCTTAAAGGACCTTAATATTGATATTTTAAATTATATATATGATATTATATATA
>NW_010395045.1:0-13369 GCF_000710305.1 Buceros rhinoceros silvestris
ATGAGCAGGGGGAGTTTGAAGAGGAAGGAGAGGAGGATGAGGCATAAAGTTCCCTGGTGTCAGAGGAACTTCTGTAAAGCAGGCACGTGTACTGAATGACTTCTGATAGTGGCAGTGAAGCATGTTCTCTAGAAATTATGTACCGACTTATCCTCTCAGCACTTGTAACTTTTCCAGATTTCTCAATGTAACAGTCCCGAATCCCAATTATTACAATGTTTTTGTCCTTTAATGTTAAGATCACATAAAGGCATGCATTCTAGATCATGTTTTCTGTCTTTCTTAACCCTTTTTTGATAAAGATTCAGTTTGTGCACCAAGAAGTTCGTTTAAAGATGTGTCAGAAATCTTGCAGCACAGTGGTGCGCTCTGGTCTGTCAAGGCTTACCTATTCTCAAAATGTATGATTCTCATGCAAATATCTTGGGTTTTTTCTCATAGGACTCAACCCTACCTGTAAACTGAATGAAAATGGAAAGCAAACTAAAATTCCTAAACAAGGCAAGGACCAACTAACTTTACAGTTGAAGTCAGTGCAGGAAATCTTCCACTTGTTTGTTGAAGTCCTCTGCAAAACGTAGGTGTAGGTTATGCTTTCCTTCTGGCATCAGAAGCAACCTTAAAAGATGAAAAAAAAATCAAACCCTGAATATACACTTAAATTCTGTGAGTATAGGTAATTAAAACATTTGCCTTTTCCTTGTTCTTGGTTTTAAGTACTATCCCTGTATGTGGTTCAGAATGTGAGCAGGAACCTTTCTGGTAGTCTGCAAAGAAGAGATTTTAAAACTTTTGTGAGCAGGATGCATCTTCAAAGGTATGTGAAGTACCCAAGTCTTTTGCCTTTTTGAGAGAACAGTGGTGGTGCTGGGCAGTGAATACATTGAAGAGATCACTACAGAAATGTAGATTTCTTGTCACCACCCAAACTTAGTTTGCATTTGAACTTTGTCTAATCTTTCTGCAGAAAGACAATCCAAAGGTAACACCATTAAAGTAAAAAGGGATGTCAGGACTTCAGCTATAACAGAAGCTTAGAGGTAATGTCTGAAGAAAGTTAAAACTTTGCGATATTGATATGAGTGTGACAAGCCTAAAATGCTACTTGGAATTTCTTTATGTCTAGGAAGAACTTTATACATCAGGCATGTACTACTAATGCTTTGCTTCTTTTTATAGGAGTGGGAAATTCTTTAAATTATTTTATCCTAGTATGTACTAAACAGTTTCATCAAAGCTAGAGCCATCTTGACTGACACTTTGTTGTGCTGCCTTCATGTCATCTAAGCCCCACTAGAGCAAGGGGCACCGTTCTCCCTTTGGTGGTGACAAGTGCTGTTTTGTCTTAAAGAGCAGTAGCATGTGAACACATCCAGCTTTTCGAGCACTCTTGTCTGGATGTTGTTAAGTCTGTTTCCTCAAGCAACAGTCAGCACACAGATGCACAAACTATAGCGCTGTGTATGCTATTAGCTTCTGCTGTTCAGCCTCTGTAATGCTGCCTATCTCTAGCCATGCCAGGCACATCCTGAATCATGGCACACTCGTGCCCTGAGAGAAACAAGCCATGTATCTGTGCTGCAATCAGTCAGAGCTTTTTTTCTACTTTACTACTAGATAAAAATCAAAAGAAAAGCTGATGGCAGATACACGTTACTGAAAATATGCTAGAAGTAAGGTTTTTCCTTCTGCTTCTCAATGGAATATAGGAAGAAGGGGACCAAGTACTGAAGTATTAGTTTGAGAATGCTATTAGTCTGATAAACACTCACAGGGGAGCACTTCAGCATGAAGACATGCAAGGAATCACTTTATATTTTATTGGATAGCAACTTTTAGCAGTGTTTCGCAAGCTTGTCTTCCGAAGAGAAGCTACCAGATCTTTGTGTCACTCTTGTGATGCCTTGCCTTAGCGTCTGGAGCGTTTCAGAGCTCAGTGAATTCTAACAGGGTGGTAGGTGTTCTGAGCTGGGCATGTGGGAGTAACTAGCAGACATGGAGTAAAACTCCTGCATGGGGTTCTTGTCTTTCCTGTAACATAATGCATTTCTATGAACAGTGGGGGTGAATGAGATAAATACATCATTCAGTTTTTCAGAGATGACACCAACGAAACTGTTCCCTACTCTGCATTCATAAAAAAGGGTCTTATTCCCCTACTTTTTTCTTCAATGTTAATCATCACAGTCTGTTATTAAGCAGTAACAGAACTCTTGAATTTGTGTGCAAATCTATAAAGAAAATTCAGCTGGCAAAATCCCAGCTTTTCATACAAAGCACTTCTAGAATTTTGAAATGAAGCAGATGGTTCCCCTGGATTTTTCTTGTTTGTAAAGTGATATCTGAGCATAGTTGTGCACTTTTTCTAATTCTGCTTTTATGAAAAACAATGGAAATTCAGTGGACAGTTGGAAAAACAATCTTTGAGGTCATTGTTCACATCAACAAGGTAGAGCAAACATCATTATCCTGTTATTCTCTCTAATAACTGGGAATCTCTCTCCATTCATAGTGTCTAAATTCCCTGTTCTACTGAATGGGACAGAAACAAGGTCTTTTGCAGCAAAAGGAATGTGATGGCCATAAGAATCATAGAATCATCCGGCCGGAAGAGACCTCAAAGATCATCGAGTCCAACCGTTGCCCTTACACTGCCAGGGTCCCTACACCATGTCCCTCAACACCAGATCCACACGAATAGAATCATAGAATCATCCGGCCGGAAGAGACCTCAAAGATCATCGAGTCCAACTGTTGCCCAACAGAAACAGAAGACATTTGCTTGTTTTGATAAATATTGCAGAGTGGTTCTGTGTGTGAAGTGGAAAGAAGAAAAGGATCTTACTTGGTTTCTCTTGGAGGACTTTAGGAAGGAGCTTACTGAAACATAATTTTTATATCATAAAGATCCAGCTACACTGGTTGCATTGGAGCTTGCTAGGGAAGTTCAGAACTGCTCTGTTTGTGGCAAAGGCAACTTGTCCAAATATTTTTTTATTTACTGTGGGTTTGAACTGCTTCATTTCTTCAACAATGGTTCATAAATAATCCATCATATAACTTACCGAGAGCCTTTGATGTGCTTATGAATATATTCTGCATGAGCTTGTGGAACCAAAGGGTCTTTCTGACCATGAATTATAAACGTGGGACATTTAATATCTGGTAGCAGTTGTTGGCAGATATTACCTAGGGAGAAAATAAATGAAGGTCACACTTTGTTTTGAGATAGTATGAAAGACTCTTAACTGCTTCTGTAAAGAACCATGAACTCCACTGGGTCCTAGCTATTTCCTCTCCTCGTGGGTAGCATGCAAATAATCTCCAGAACTATGCAATCAGGACTATAATTAACATTTCCTTCTCTGAAATGTAACTTCACTGAAATTTGCTTTGTTAATGGATACTAGCAGAAACAGAGTGAATGGAGTACTTCTGTCCCACGTTTGCCCCAGGCTCGCTCTGACTGTTCAAAGCAAATACGTATGTGTCCTTCCTGGCTGTGGTCTCTTCAGCCTGAAGTCTTCTAGCCTTCGTGTCAATGCTACATTTTGTTACATCAGTTTCAGGTTACAAGATTTGCCCTTTTATCAACAAGTTAACTTGGCTTGTACTGGTGCCTGTTCTACTTCCGGACCTTTTGCTGTCTGCAATGAGTAAACATTTAATGCAAATTGTACTAAAACTATTCAAAGGTTATTCACCCTGCCCATTCAGCTCACAGAACCTCAGGAATAATTTTATGCTTCCTAGCCTTTAATATCACTAAACAATTTTAATGCTTAAAGACTCCTCTATTTCCGCCCACCCCTCCCGCTCTTTCTTTTCCTCTTGCCTTAGTAAGCCAGTTTCCAAACCCTTTGCCTAACTTCCCGTGCTCTCACAAGTGAATCTTTGGGCAAATCATACTGGATTGGTTTTAGGTCTTTAGTATTTGAAGTAACTTTGTCCTATTTATAGTTGTTTCCTTGCAGCTACCAACAGCTCTACAGTTAATGTGTGTACATGCATGCTTTCCTTAGCTCTAAAGTCACAGGCTGTTTCACAGGGTTTTTTCAATTGTTTGGTTATTTATATAGTCTTAGTTTGTAATTCCACTGGTTAAATATTTTCCTTGAGAACATTTCACCCATACTCCTGAAATACCTGCACAAATGTTGACTGTTTTTCAGAACGAGTAACAAGTAAATATAGGTTATTCACTTAAGGACATAGTTGGCAGTCGAACTATTACTTCCTAGTTTCCAGTCCTAAAACTGGTTTGTACTATAACCGCTAGATTATATTTACTCCAAACCCACAATCTTGAATTCTGCAGCTTTATGCAACTTACTCAGTTTCATTAAGTGTTGGCACCTTCTAAAAGTTCATTTCTTATGGCATTTCACACTAAAAGCTGTCCCATTTAGGGCAAATAGTTTATTTCTTAAAAAGAGCTTGAGCTGAGTTTTTGACCAACAAAGGCTTTGCAGTCCTGTTATCTCTAATGTGTTTTATTAACCCCTTTTCTTGTATTTGTCATATCTGCACGTGAACTCTGATTCTGAGGAGGCCTGCCAGTAGCCTAAGTCACCCTCCCCAATCTACACCCAGAAAAAACCTGCAGTTCGATGGTTGCTTGTCTTTTTTAGCAAGCATTAGGTTTCTCCCAATATCTGACCCAGTTACAGTATCTAGGTGATTCAGCTCCTTGTTACACATCTCCAGGTGACTTATTTTTCACAGTCGATCTCATAGTGTCTGAGGTATGTGCAGGCAGTAAAAGGATGTCACAGGGTTTCACCAGCCTAGGCTCTAGACTTAAGAATAAACTAGTTCTAAGGAGATGCATTCCAGAAAAGGTAAAAAAAATCAGATAAAAAAAGGTAAAATAAATCAGATCATAATTTGTAACATCACTCTACTGGGAGAAATTCTTGTACCATGTTGCTGATCCTGTGCAAAACTTATGGGAAAAAATACAAAACTTATGGGAAAAAATACAAAACTTTTCCTTGTACCTGCTGCCTGCTAATGTATGTCACCTCCTGTCTGTCACTGCGAGGGCTACAAGAAAATGTGTATAAGAGAATTACAGATTCCTTGTTTTATATATTATGTATTTCTGTTTTAGGCAAATTAAAAGCAATTTTCCTCTTAATTAAAACAGAACTGCAGGTTATTATTCATGATATCCTCAGCTGTAAAACTCTATGTAGAGAAATGCAGAAATCTTCAGAGATAAACATTTAATAATTATATTGTCTACTTTATTCACCTATATAGCATTATATTGCAGCCGGTCTTGCCTATCCCGCATTGGCCTTTTCAGCCATCAACACGCTTGCAGTAAGCGTGGGTAAAGCCCTTCCCAAATCCTCGTTCGTGAAGCCAAGCCATGATGATGATGATGTCTACTTTATTCAACTATATAGTTGACTATAGTTTAACTATTCCAAACTTTCTTTTTTTAACTCATATTCTATCAGGTTTGCTATAGCGCCTCAGTTCCTGCTTGCAGGAACTGGAATGAACACGCTCACTTTTGGGATATCTTAACAATGTCAGCAGGAGGTAATACTTCAACACAGATAGAGGAGAGGAGGAAAGAGCTTGAGCAGAATCCCTCCTGCTCAGTCTGCACAAAAGCAATGATTTAATAATGTAGTCTTGTGGTGGAACAGGAGGAGAGACTCATCAGCTTATGCTTCCCATAAATGTGTTTTCCTCCTGTACCTCGCTGGTTCTGTGAACCGTCTACAAAGGAAGTGCTTTCTACACAAGTGTGAGTCAGACCCAGCGTTTAATGCCATATGCAGAGCCCTTCCTTTACTGGCTGCTAGGAGTACTGTTAGATTTGTATCCAGAACTGTCTGCTACCACGATTGCTTCAGCTTTAACACTGTAAAAGCCTTACCATCTGATTTTTCAGCAAAGCGAGATATTCCGTCTACCCAAGCCTCACAGGTTTTTGCAAAGTACTTATGTCCATACATGTCTTCCAGTGGTTTCCTGACCTTTTCACTCCATTTTGAAACATCTCGGATGCCTACATAAAATATCATTGAAATGTGTTAAGTCCTTTCCAGCAACAAGGTACAATCCAGTCCTGTCAACACCTAAAATGAGTAAGTTTTCAAACCAGACTGCAGATGTGTATTTCAAACATGAAACTGCATGGAATGGTTTTAAATAATTCATAGTAGGAAAGGGTATAAAAAAAGGTAGTTTTACAGTCTCTGCTGGGGTCTTTCTGGGTTGCAGAAGACTGTCTTGTTATTATTGTCACAAGGAACAACAGAAAAAAAACACTTATCAAAGGACTCAATCCTAAAACTTCTGATGTTTCTTTTCGGAGGACTGGCAGAAGAGGAGCTAGCTCAAGGAGGTACACTCTGTATAAAAAGGGACTGGTTTATAACATGTGCCAGAGCTGGCAATTCTTTTTTATAATCTTCAGCCTTTTGCTTTGGCTCATGGATGGAAGTCCTTCCATGGCTCCTAGCAGTACTCAGAGGAAGGAAGCTCTTACTAAGGCATTCCATCAGGCTGACATCATGGTACATTTGCCATGGTTTTACAGAAAAACAAGCAACTCAGTAGAGGGAGTCCTGTGAGTCAAGGTAGGCTGGCTAAAGCTGTACAAATAATCTGACATTTTAGGTAATTGTCAGATTTGCCTATTTTTTTTCTATAAAATTCTCAGTACTGCTCACAGCCAGATATCCACAAGCATGACTTTCATTAAACTGTGTTTCAGCTGTACAGTTTGTGGTCGATAAAGCCCAAAACAAAGTTGGCATAGCAGAGAACCTGAAAGAGACTGGAAAGGTACTCAATCATCAATCAGAAATACATGCCACTAGCAAAGCTTTTAATTGGTTTCAAATGGGAATTGAGGGGAGAAAGAAGTGAGGTGTTAATGAACAGAACCTGTCCAGCCAAATGAACAAGGTAGCAGTGAGTGAAAGTGTTTTCTAACAGCATCTGATTGGAAATGAGTTTGCTCACCCCAGGCTAGCTGTCACTGATCGGGTGTTTCCCTTACAGAATCTACTCTTTTATGCTTGTGGCTAGCTTTAATTTAAAAAAAGGAAGGGGAAAAAAGCTGATGTTCAAAGGAGATAGATCCCAAATAAACACCTTTCTCTCCTGCCAAACCTTCCATTGCATCTGAAATACACTGATGGGCCAGTTGTAGGAGGCTTGTGCTGCTACTCTCTGAGCTCCATCAGCCAGAGAGGGATGTTGAAAGCACCAGTCTATGAAGAATTGCTGTGGGTGCTATGCGTAATGTACGATTTTTTTTTTTTTTACATTTTAGTCAGTTGGCTGATACTGACATGCATTTCATAATTATGTAATAAAAACTTCATACATACAAAAGCATGTAAAGAAATGAAGCAGCACTTTTACACAGATAAAAAGCATTTTGCTTACTCAGCTAAAAAAATACACCACTGCTACTACTACCACTAAAGAAAGTGCTTTAGTGTAGGTGGGGTAAGTATGCATATGCAATACATCCAGTTGTAATTTAGCTGAAGGGAGACAGTCAGATTTCACAGCTTGTACAAATCAAACTCCAGTCACTTAAAGGAAGCCATACTGGGTGACATTTGCTGAGACCTGCCTGGTTAACTCTTTTAATTTCAAAAGGAAATAAGGTCTCTTTATGAGTTCACTAGTAGTTTTTGCTATTTTCCTTTAAAGTGACAAGTAGCCAGATTCGTTTTCATGTGAGCAGAATAAGGATCAGAAATCCCATGTTTCTTTACTCTGCAAAGGTTTTGTAACCACAGTAATTAACTTTAAAGGAATGCAAATTAGAAAAGCATCCTGGGACATTTACTTGAATGATTCATTTTCTTCCTGAACTCAAATGGTAAGTTATGAGCTTGTTTTCTCACTGTCTATGTACTATATAAGCCCTAGAGAAAAAAAGCTGTTTTGTCTAGCCTGGTGATTTTCTGTAGACACTGTTTAAAGGTTGTGAGAAAAGAGATCAAGCCTGGGGTCAATAGTATTATTTGGATTTTATTTTTAGGAATTTGTTCTGAAAACTGTTGATAAGATACTATAACTTATGCTCTTCAGCAGCGTAAGTTGTCACGGACTTATTAAAAAATCTGTTGTATTACCTCCTAGAGCAATTGTTAGAGACTTTCTCACTATCTCTTCAATCTCATCCCTATACTTAGCAACTTGGTGAATTTTGTGACCTGTTCCTTCAGATGCGTTGTGTCCTCTACTGCTCCTCCACTGAGCTGTTACATGACTAAGATGCTTAGGTCAAGAAGAAATGAAAATTTAGGATATGGTATTCAGCTTGTACATACCATTATAAATTCTCACATCCTCTTGAGTAACGCTGGCATTTGCTCCCCAGACAACCAGCTTGTGGATAAGAGTTGGATACTTTGCAGCTGCAATGAGTGCTGTAATTCCACCATCACTCCACCCCAGCAAAGAGAACTTCTTAAATTTCAGCGCCTTGATTTGTACAAGAATGTTACATGCAAATCATCAGCTGGTTTTACAAGCAAATATCAAATATTTCTTGAAAACTAACAGTGCAGATTTAGACACAACCCTACATAGTTGAAGCACAGTTAGCTTTTATAATGAGAAAATACAATTCTGCTATATGAAAAAATATTTAGGGTAAAATCAAATATTGAGAAAACAAGGAATTATACCTTCCAATTTTCTACAACTATTTAATGAAGCAGGCAGTAGCCATATTAGATTCTTGCTGCTTTTTAAAAAGCCCTCTTGAAATTTAGAAGTGTTTATTTACAACAGAGAGTAAAGACCTTTTCAGAGGGCCTGATGGTATCAGGACTCTGTGGATTCTCTTGGTATAAAGTTGGCAAAGACTATCACAGTGTGGGATGGTAGGTTATCCACGACCAAGACAAACTTCAGAAAAGTTTAAGGCTTGGAAAATGCAACCCATCGATCTAATTTCCCAAAGATAGTGGATCTAAAGAAATATAATCTGCTCCATTAGAACCAAAAATGCTTAAAGTATTTTCTACACTATTGTATCAAGTTTTAGTGCCTAATTCACAATTAGTGAAGCTTTTAAATGTATATTTTAAATGTTACTTCATGGTGAGCTGCAATTCAAAACATTAATAAAGAAGTTCTTCCTTCTTGAAAAGCAAGGCTTAGGGCAAAAAAATATGACAACCAAAACCTTAATTCATTCTGACTTGGATGATGATTTCCACTAGATTTTGAAGCTCTTGTTTCCTCACATAGCGCAATCTGTGGGGTAACAACAGGGACAGGAAAGAGGATTTTGTGTGTGTGATGATCAGTGGACAAAGGGTGAGGAAGGTAAAGGTACTCAGGAGCAAATGCATCTGAAGGTTGTACAGGGATGATATTCGAGGGTTAAGGATTATTTGCAGTTTTGCATACAGAAGACTCAGTTTGTGAACTCTTCCGCAAATTTAAAGGTTTCAAAGGGGAAATTTTTTTGTTTTTTTTTTTCTTCGGATGTTTGCTGTTTTTCATTTGTTTTGTTTTTTCTCAGAAAGCCTTTTAAATGTGATTAAGGAAAATATTGTACTTTTGGAGGAAAAAGAGCAAATCAGATGAAGGAATTGTTTTGGTGCTTGGTGGTTTGTTGTCCAGGTCTGCTTTCTTTGGACAAAAGAAAGCAAAAACACAGGCGGTGAGAGAAACACAGTAGTGACACTCAATATGAGATTTCATTCTGCTAAGCTATAATTACTAAACAGAAAAGAAATAAGGTAGGGGAAAGAAAAGGGCATGTAAAGTATGAGCTAGTAAATAAGACAGCAAGAAAAGAGAACCTTTTTACTTGACTTTTAGCAGCTGATCACAAGTTGGCCCTGGCCTGCAGAAAAGGTAGTAATTTGTGACAAACTTCCAGTGTTGTGCTGCTGAAGTGTTACTGGTGTCTTGGTACATTTCAGGAGTTGGCAGTAATGCTCCTAAAGCTTAAGTTTTTCTGTTCCCCTACTGTCAATAGCAAATTACAGGCCTCAAAGTCAGCTGATGGGTTGAATAACTGACTAAAACTTTTGTTCTTCATGCCAGGTTATTTGCCAGTGCTTCAGTTGAGATCTATTTGCTTCCAGCATTCCTCTTATTTACTAGCCATTATCTTGATGCAATCTTCAAGTTGTCGCAGGAGTGTTATGTTACCTTGAAAATACCAGCCTGTACAATAAAGATGTAGAGGAGCTGAACAGCCTGGGAGGGGGATGAGGGAGATGAAACAATAGATATAAGAAGGAACTGAACAGCCTTAAGGCTGGTTGAATCCAGCATAAATCCCAACAAACTGTGGCAAATTGCGCTGTGAGCCAACTCATGATCATATATGGGAAAAGGAGTTCATGGACAGGACATCAAGAGATGCCTCTTCAACACCATTAGAGATCTCCAAAATGCCGCCATGGGAGCCCCTCTGAGCCCAGGTCATATGTGTAATGACTGTCCTGGTTTGAGTTAGATCAGACATTCTGTTCAGAGACTTTACTTTTCAGCTCAGTCTCTGCACTTTCTGAAGTTAACGGCATACTTTTGCAGACAGTGTCTGCCTTGAGAAGTGGTAACCCTTGATGTTTACAGTCACTACCAGGGACTGGCGTGCAGAAAGGCTCTGGCTTATACTTTCTGCTGTGTGGACCAAGATCCTGTGTGCCACGGTGGGGGTGCAGTAACTGAGAGGCCGCACCTGTGGGGAGGAGCGGACAGGACAGGTGACCCTACACTGACCAACAAGGTGTTCCATCCCATAGACGTCATACTCAGTATAGAGCTGAGGATCTTGCCCCCTCTTGTTCTTCTTCTTCAGAGTCCTCCTCAGGCCGAGGTCTGAGAAGGACTCTGTCCATTCTGCCTTTGATCCCAGGCTGTGCATACCTGAATCCAATTCTGGAATCCAGCTCCCGCATCCAGTTTCCGTTTGCTGCTGAGCCCAGCCTGGGCCTTGCACAGCATCAGTGGTGATGGTGACCTGGTTGCCATCAGGGGGGTTGGGTTCAGAATTGGTATTGTATATATTTGTATACAGTTAATTTTATTATTATTATTCTCATTAAAGTAGCTTTGGTTTTATTTTCCAATCCGTAAGTCTCTCTCCCTTGCTTCTTTTCTTTCCCCTCTTTGGGAAAGGGGGAGAAGCGGGGAGGGGATAATAGAGAGCGTCTGTCATTCGTCTGAAGCCAGCCCAGCTCTTATCCTTAACATTGACTATGCAAAAATATTAATCAGTTCCAAAAAATAGAATGAATATCTATGACTGTTTTGGAAAAAATAATAAATATGTATGCAGTCAGGTGATATAAGCTTTGGTTGAGGCACCGTATGGCATGCACGATAGGCAGAATTAGCCCCCGTGCATCCAGTGCTGTGAAAAAAAGAAATGCTGCTTCTTAATACTAAATTGGTGTTAAGGAGTTTCTTCCGATTTTCAGTAACAGGAGGAATTTAATCCATCCTTTACAAAAAACAATGTGATGTAACAGATGTGTTGGGTATGGCATGCATGTTTGCTTGCTTTAACTTCAAACTACTTACGGTACAGGCTCTACCTAACACTGGCAATAACCGGAGAGCTGGTTGCACAGCTCAGTTCTGTGGGTGATTTTGTGCTGGCTTTACCCTGTAAGTGAACTAAATCTCTTTCAAAACTCTCTCTTCCATCCAGGCCTATGTGAAATGTGGTCAAATGATCACATATGCTCTAACAGAAGTAAGTGACAACAGCGAGTTGCAATACAACAGCACTGTGTGCTTTAACTAGATCACAGGGAGTATATCACAAGTTAGAGATGCAGTTGATCCACAAAAACTTAGAGAAGCCCAAGCTCATCCTTTCACAAGCAGCTCTGAAGAGTAAAATTCTCTTAAATATCAACACTAATTATTTCTATAATGATTGTTTTAATGCTATTGGTCTTTGCTAGCATTAGACATTGGCAGGGAGTGCCACAAAGTGGCCTACTTGCATTATACTCCTTTTATTTCAAGCAAACGTCTTCACAGAACACAGGGAGGTACAGAGCAGTGTCATCTGCATCAAGGTACTAAATACTTTGTAGGATTTCAGCTTTTGTTATTTCACAGAAACCTTGGAGCACTCACAGCTCCAGCAAGGACATCGTAGTCTGAAGGAGCCTAGAATAAAAGTTCTGAAGACTCACCTATACAGATGGGGGTTTTTTTGCTGAGTGTAGGCCAGGTGATATAGGTAAACAATACATCACTACAAAGCCCTCTGCAGGAGTTAAGACTTTGTTTTATTCTGGAAATCCTAGTTGGGAAGATTCCTTGGGATTGTGCTATCCTTTATGTTATGCTAAAATACCCAAGCTTGGGAAGATCTTAATAATCTGTGGTTATATGCTTATATCAATAAACATCTTTAAGTAAATCAGGATGCTATGTCTCATTGGTTTTGGCAGCTTTAGACGTTGGTAGGCTGCTGTCTTGTTTGATTGGATGCTACATGGTTACATACTCTTTGGGGACAATTCTGTTTTCTGTTTTGCATTTATTAGTATTTGAACAGACACAAGAAAGAGGGTTACAACCATTTAGACTGAAAGTTTGTCACCTATCCATGACAGCATCTTTATTTTCTTTGTTGGCATAGCAGAAGAAATTGGTGATTTACTGCGCAGAGAGATTGCTTTTATGGTTAGAGGGCAAAACTCTGTCTTACTCCTGATTCTGCTGTCAGACTTGCTTTTTGCTACACAGAATGCTCCAGGAAGGCTGGATTTCCAGTTTCTGAGGGGTTACTGCTTATTACAGAAATGTAGTTGGATTGATCCTCTGAACGTTGTCTCATATTTTTGGAATTTTAATACTCTGCCAACTTTCTTAACGTGGCCAAAGAGACTGTATAGCCTCATATAACAAAGCCCAAATATTAGTTAAAACTAAACCAGAAAATTGTTTTAGCACTTATAGGATGGAATAAAAGAGGAACACAGAAACAGAGATTTGAAATAAAAATTCTGCAGTATGGAGAAGTAATAACAGCTTTTGGTCATATTCTTCTTCATCATCACGATAGCTGTAGTTGTTATTAAGATCTAGTATGATCATAGGAACCCTTTGATTTTCCCACAAAAATTATTCCGGTAACATGCTGTAAAATGCAGTGTCAATTTTTAGAATCAAATGTTTCTTGAAACGGGCTGCTTAAGGCAAAATGCCGAGATTGTATTAGCTAGAAAATTTTCTAAGAGCCTTTCACTACTGTAATCCCTTCAGTTAAACCTCTTAGCATAGACTTTGGGTTTTGTATACCCTTTACCTAAACTTACGTGGTTCTTGGCTGTGAACCTCTTAGGGCAGGGTCTTGGAATAAAAACATACTTATAATGAATTCCCACTG
>NW_010395045.1:13460-19866 GCF_000710305.1 Buceros rhinoceros silvestris
GAACCTCTATGTATATTGCGAAAGAGTCTGAAAGAGAAAATATCTTCCAGAAAAGTGTGCATCTGCTCAGTTTTAAACCTTCATTTGTATGCTCCTTTGCATAACTTGCTCTCTGCTGGAAACAACATGCTTAACAGTAGTCTTCCTCCTTCTCAAAATTTAGTGAAAACAGCTTTTAAATATATATACGAAATAATAAAATCTCAGAATAGATTTACCTGCATAAGATCCACAGCATCTTTTGCATCCCTCTCAAAGAAATCTGGAGGAAAGTCTCGAGATGGAGGAATGGACTGTCCATATCCCCGAGGATCCCAAGCAACAATTGTGAAAAGTTGCTTATTCATAGACTTAAGCTGTGGTCCAAAATCGGTTTGACCACTCCCTGAAACATCAAAATTTTTCAATGATAGTAACCACCATAATACATACATAGTACACATGGAATGGAAACCTGGGGGGAACTTGTATCTTAATTCTAAAAAAGAGATTATCCATCAGCTGAGATAAACTTTATCTCTAACTGTAACTAACCGTTGCAACTCTCAGACAGGAAGTACTGCTATAAAAATCTTTACAACTATCTGCAATATGCTGTCTACACAGATGCTTCATAACAGAATCTTAAGCTGAGTTACCTGGGCAGGGATTTAGCTCTAACAGATTTAAAGCACTAGCATGGTCATTGTTGTGTCTCTGGACAACAGTGGTGGTTTATCTGAACAGGGGATGAGGGGACACAAAAGCATAAAAATGTACATTTTATTTTTTCTTGTATTTGTTACCAAAATAAGGCAAATAGCCATTGTTCTGTGCAGAACAGTTTCTTTTATTGATGGCTCATATCTTCAAAAGATTAAAAAATTATGTACTCTGCTCTGTTGCACTAAGCTATCTATGAACACCAGATAAAGGCGTGACTGCAATTGATTTCTTATTTGCATTATGGTCATGTGGTAACAGAATCACGTGCTGCATGATTAAAACCTCTTCAGGTCTAACATATTTACATGATGTAAGTCAAATATCAAACTGGCTATCCATTGTTATATTAAAAAGGCTGTTTAGGGCATTTAGGATTTCCTTTCTGTTTACATGGAGACATACGTTCTCAGATACCTCCTCCTATACCAGCAGCTGGTCTAAATGATAAAAGAGGCTGTATATAGCATGCCATGACGAGCTGACTACAGCCTGGCGTGATCTCTCCTCTCTTGCAACACCAATTAATGCCTAGAGTCAGAAGAAAAATACTAGGTGTTTTGAAAAATACCAACTCAATTCGATTAATATTAACCACATATTTGTATGAATCTCTGCACTATCGTGCATATGCCTGTTATACAACATTTCTTGAAACTTAGAAAAAAATTCACAGTGCTGAAAGCACATCTGAATACTGTGTTTTCTCAATACTTTCTGAATTAGAAAGAGAATCATTAATTCTGTTTTGATGTAGTTTACAAAGAGTCTAGAGACTAATGAATTCTGTTGAGCTAAAAGCACTTACCTGGTTGCTGTGACACACTTACTAGTCTGTTAATACCCTAAGTAGTATACCATAATATTGAAAACTTAGTACAGAGGGAAGAAGTACGTGACAGTCAGAACGTAAAGCTCGCTCCAACATGCTGCCCAAAAATATTAAACCATGAACTTAATAATGGTAAAGACACCAAGCCTAACTATTACTGTTTGTGATAACACTAACTGAACAACAACGATGTACACCTAATAATAATAATATTACTGACATCTGAAGATTTCTATTTAAAGAGTTAGTTTTGGCAACAGGATTACTAGTTTAAAAGGCAGCTTAAAAGACTGTTTAAAATTAACAGATTAAAACACATGACTACTAGAGCACCCCTCGCATTAACTTTTTTCCACCCTCCCCTTGAAAATTGTTTGAAAGAAAGAACCACTTCTTAAAGACTTGAAAATGTTGCTGCCAAGAACAAATGTTTCCTGCTCTTCAATCTGTGACATTCTGTCATTTTGATCAGCAATTCAGTTAAGCATGAGTCCATCTCTGAGCACAGTAATGGTCCTGCGGACAGCCTGCCATGAACTGCTCGTAAGTCTGGTTGGTTCTGCAGAACTGCAAGAACCCAGGAAAATAAAGCCTGTGTTAATTTTAAAAGGCTGTTACCAAAAGCAGTGGTCTCAATGGACAGATACCACTTAGCTAGCAGAACCTCAGAAAGCATCTGAGAATCTTAATGATGTTGCCCTGAATAACCAAAACATGAAAATGCACTTTTACGCAAAAAGCAAGTCTCAGCTGTGCCTTCTTCATTACGATAATAAACTGCAAATGCTGCATTGTCTATTAACTCAGGTGGAATGCACCTAGTTTCTGAAAAGGAATGCATAACTCAGACTGTAACAAATATAGCTGTCCTGGTATTTTTCCCTCCCTATTGTTCTGCACCTCGAGTAGCTATTTGCCCCCTGTGCAGGACGCCTCCTTCGGACAGTTAAATCCCAAAGTGTGAGTGAGTATTACACAAGTCAAGACATTGTATAAAAGGTGCCTGGTGAGATAAATGACATCTTTAAAAACTGTTAACTGACTTTTCCTATCTGTTGTTTGTGTAGTAATTTTTTTTTAATGACAATGCTCCATAATCAATCAGGTGTTGAAAGCGTTACAAAATTGTTTTGTGCATTCTAGCTTGAGACCAGATGGTGAAAAAGGGGGTTGCTCTAGAAAGATAAGACAAAGTCTCCAGACCTAGCATTCCGGGAAGCAGAAGAACTGCATGGCTTCCTTCTCCTGTCCGCTGATAATGCAAATGGACTCCATTCACGTGGATCTTGGCAGACGTCACTGAAGTACTAGGGATGGGGGAAGGGGGGGGGGGAAAAAAGGAAACATTCAGAGAGTTCTCATTACTACATGGTCATTCAGTGAATATAAAATAATTACCTTTTCTAGATATTAATGATGATACAGTGAGATTGAAATGGGTCACTTGCCTTTCATGGATGCACAAACGACTAAACAAAAAACTTGTCAGGAGCAGAGTATTCAGCTGTGACCACCATGCAGCATAAAGGGGAGAAAAAGCCAGTCTCATAGTGCAACAAGGAGAATATAAAAGCAGCTTTACATGGCTAAAGAAATATATTGAAAGAAATGTCTTGAAGAAGAGAAACCTCATTCTGTCACAGCATAACTCTTGAAATGTCTGGTGTTCACCTCGTTATGACGAAGTGAGCCTCTCCATCTGCCAAAGAAACCATAACCTATTGTTACGGCTCCTCATGAACCAGAGGGTCTGTGATGAAAACCACCTTGCACTGAGATAAGGGTGGAAAAGAAGAATGTGATAATATTACTGTGAGTGGAATCTCAGCAGGAGATAATGCTTAACTGGAAAATACCACATGACCGAAGAAACCCGCCCACCGAGCAAGTATCACAGAAACCAACTGCATAGGTCACCTCTCAGCCCCAACCCTGAAACCCCTATGTTAATGTTCAGTACAAAGGAAGACACATACGTAAAGGCAAACAGATAATCTGAGAAGGAAGAAAGATTGAAGGTATCTTCTCAACCATATAAACCACTGCATCTGTTCTCCCCAGCATGTTCGTGCCCTACTGGTTGCAAGACATCTTTTCAACAACCTAACTCATTTTAATTAAAGGTAATAGTATGATAAAAAATTTGCCATTTGGCTGCCTAATGGTTAACCTTCATTCCCTGCACTTCTCAGTTTGCCTAGATTGCCCTACGAATTCAATCAATGTGAAATTCACACACATACAGAAATGATGTTTTTCATCATATACGTAAGAATAATCTCTATTCCACAATATGCACTGTGCAACTTACTAAAAATTCAGTTCTAACACATAAATTCTGAGCTACTTAGAGCATGTAAGCATAGTGCCACTCATACAGAGTTTAAAAGGGTGGATTAAAGGTAAAATTTCCACAACCCTAAACTGTTCTCTTAAGGAAAATGACAACAGCTCACACAACAGCTTGTGAACTCAGGTTCCTAATACCTAAGTGGCATTTAAACCACAGAACCTGTTCAACACAAAGCCATTTGGATGTTACAGAAAATCCTGGTCTCCATAACCAATCATGCCACATGCCTAAACATAAGCTGTGACTGGGAAGAATAGGATCAGCTCCTTCTACCTGTGCAGATCCAGTTTGAGAACGGGAGAGCAAATGCAAATTTCTGGCAAAAATACAGCTCAAAGAAACATGCTGTGTCATTATAACATCAGTGAGTTTTGCTGAATTGTTATACAAATGTGTTTGCATTATTAGTTTGACTGTAATGTTAAACCTCCTTTAAGTCCATGTATATATATCACACCTACTGTGGCTATACACTTCACAGAATTCCGAATGTAGCAGTCAGATGGCCGCCTTATCCCCTTTCTGAATACCTGACTTTTGCTTTTTTCTATTCATAAAATAATTTTTTTCCCTTGACATAGCATCATTCGGTTTGTCATTCATTTCAACAAGAAATGAATAAATATATTTTATCATAATTCTCACCACAGCAAAGAAGCACCTTGCTCTTATTAAATTTTATAGGAATAAGTGATTGTCTTCATTTAGTCAGTTGTTCTGTCACCCAATGACATCCACCCTCCCACACTTGCATTGAGAAGTGAAATCGGGAACGTGTGTTGAAATGGAACCAGATGTAGTAACATAATAATTAAAAAACTGATGTTAATACTAGTAGACTGAGTTCGAAGTTGTACTCAGCCCACATAGTGGTCGTGAGCTGTGCGCTCCCAGCCATGAACGTGCGATGTCAAGCACCGTGAGCACCACAGCTCCAGCACAACAGCCACAGCACATGGGAGAGCTGGCCTTGGGAGCAGAATGATGCTCCAGTGACAGCAGCCATCAGGAGAAGAGACCAGACCCAAGGAACTTTCTAATTTATAGGGAGTGTGACAGCTATGGTATGAAATACTTCTCTTGGCCAGCTTGGGTCAGTTGCCCTGCCTTTCGCGCCTCCTGGCTTTAGCACCTAACTTGAAACTGCGAAAGACCCTGATCACTGTGGAGACCTGCAGACCATGGCTGGCCACAAACAAAAACAAAGTGTCCCATGGACTTTGTTCTCACTGAATCGGGTGCTGCAGGCTTCTAAAAAAATGCAGCTTTCCCGGATAGAAAATTGATCCTCCGATTCTACCTCAGAGAAACCAGGACAATGATTTGGTTTTGCTTCTGATAACAATTGCCAAATACACTTCCAGTTTCTAACAAAACAGAAATAATCACCATCTTGTTACCTTTTAAAAAAAAGGTTACCAACACGTATTTTTAATAGACAAGGAATACATATTCTGCCTTCCTGATTCAGATGCTAGATTTTTTTCCACACAGTTCTACACTTTTTTTAGAATTAATTATTTACATCAGGGGCTTGAGAATTTTGCTGAGTTTGTGATGCTTGTCTGCTCTTGGATTGTGCCTCAGTGTAAAGACCAGTGAAACCCAGGAATTTCACAAAGAGTATTTTCAATACCTTCTGGACTAAGGACAAATGGGTGGAGTTTTCTTATGCGCTGAGAAAATTTATTGGAACTGGTTACACCTAAGACAGATTTGGTCTTCCTCACACCAAGCTTCTGTGAGACTGAAATCACTTCAGTATGCTTGTCATCATGACCTCACTTCTGTCAAGCTTTCATGAAGACTGTGTTTTCCAGCGGTTGGCATAATCAGAAATGATGTTAAAACAAACCAACCCACTGTTTTGTAATTGAATTAGTAATGTCAAGGCTTATAGCTGTTTGAGAAGCACTGGATACATCCTGCCTACCTTTACCAAGACAGTACAGATGCAGAGTAGGCAGGTCTTGCACTGTGATTTGCTGGAGGCAAAAGCACCTCATACTGTGTAGAAGCGCAGCTTAATCTGGGAGCTACCTTTCTGTTCCAGCTGTGCTACAGTACAACCTAGTCTTGATCTGTGCAGGGGAAAAAAATGTTGCTGTTATGTCTGTTTTGGTTAATCGGATTCGCAGAATCAGCAGTATTATATACGGTACATAGATGTATTCTCTTTGCAACCTCGGTGACCTCCCGGAAGCACCTTATCCACAGGTGGCAGAGACGCGCAGCGGTTAGCAGAACGTCCTGCCTTACAGGGGAAAAGGAACTCGCAGAGGGGAGGGTGACAGACGCTGAAGAGAAGAGCAGCAGCCAAAGCAGCACAGCGAAAGCAGCTAAGGGGCTCTTCCCTCCAAGCGAGACGAATCTTCGTGCCTAAGTGCAGCAGCAGGCACCTCAGGGTATTACGGGCGTCCCCATCCTGTCATCCTCCCAAATCTAGTTTTAGGCCCTCTGCTAAAACATCTTGCTCACCCCTGAGCCCCCGCCCCGCCGGTGACACCTACCGGGACCTG